>NW_028301578.1:3290000-3337500 GCF_042242905.1 Orbicella faveolata | reverse complement strand
TCTTACTTTAAATTCAGTCGAGGTGGAGCCTACATATTGCAGATTGCATTTGGCACAAGTGGCTAAATAAATAACATTTTTTGACGAACAAGACAGCTTTTGTTGAATGGGATATTGACGACCAGTTGCCGAACTTTGAAATTTCGAAGCTTGAATGAAATAGTTTTTACACAGATCGCACTTCTTCTTGCATTTTGAACAACCTCCGTTTTCTTCTCTTTGATTTTTACTGGAGCCTACCCGGAATTTTGATGGCGCCAACATCTCCTTAAGATTTTTGGCTCTACGATAAGCGAAAATTTATATGAGAGGGCGAGAGATTGTAAATGCAGACGTGTTCATGAAATGAAATGAATAATTAATTAATTAATAATATGCTGGGCACGCTTTGGCCGAACGGAGTGAACATTAACTTAATTCATTTGCATATTTCGCAGCACGTCTTTGTTTACTTTGTATTTCGTGGCTGCTTTCCGTGGGTACGTACGCGTACAGTTTTTTTGTATGGCGTGGCTCAATCATTCCATCTACTGAAGAATGGCTAAGCCCGAAACATTTAGATTACCAGCGAATATTTCACACTTTTAAGCGGCCTTTTGAACCTTATATCTGTTCTATGGAATGCCCGTCGAGAAACTCGCTTGCTCCCTTAAATTTATTTTCAAAAAATGTCTCAAACTAATGGTTTGTGTCCTACTCTCAAATTCGAATTGGTTTACTCGGACAGTCATTTGAATGTCCTTGATCTCACGTTGCATTTTCGTGACGGGTTTATTAGCCCTGATGTTTATGCTAAACCCACCGATAGCCACCTCTATCTACCTTTTTCGAGTTCACATCCCTCACACTGCAAAAGAGCAGTTCCCTTTGGGGTAGCTTTAAGAATCAAACCTAACTGTTCTACTGACGATTTTCTACAAAATAGATGCAAGGAATACAAAGGGTATTTGAAATCGCAAAATTATCCAGCGGAGCTTCTTGATAAACAGTTCGACAAAGCTCTTAGTATACCAGGAGCCGAACTTTTGAGGAAAAAGGTAAAGCCAGCACAGAAAGTTTTTCCATTGGTGCTCGACTACAATCCAATTTTGCCAGATATCCAAAAAGTTGTCAAAAAGCACTTTTATCTATTACAATCCTCCCCAGAAGTCAAAGAAATTTTTCCATCCAAGTCGATATTTCCCGCTTATCGTAGAGCCAAAAATCTTAAGGAGATGTTGGCGCCATCAAAATTCCGGGTAGCCTCCAGTAGAAATCAAAGAGAAGAAAACGGAGGTTGTTCAAAATGCAAGAAGAAGTGCGATCTGTGTAAAAACTATTTCATTCAAGCTTCGAAATTTCAAAGTTCGGCAACTGGTCGTCAATATCCCATTCAACAAAAGCTGTCTTGTTCGTCAAAAAATGTTATTTATTTAGCCACTTGTGCCAAATGCAATCTGCAATATGTAGGCTCCACCTCGACTGAATTTAAAGTAAGATTTCGTAACCACAAGTCGAACATGCTGAAGAACAAAAGAACTTGCGAATTGGCCATCCACTTTAATAACTCTGAACATGAAATTTCTCAAATCAATTTCATCATCATTGAACAAATTAGGTCTTTTGAAAATTCCTTACAACTTGAACAATTATTACTCACTAGGGAAGTTTATTGGACCGCGCAATTATTTACCCTTAACCCTCATGTTCTTAACAAACGGCGGGAATTTAGATCGAGACACCGCATTAATTACTACAATTGAGTAGTTGTGATTTGCCACTTTTCCAAGATGATGCATTTTAATTTTATTCTGTTATCATTTTTGTTATTTGTTTATTTCTAAGTTCAAGAGCTCTTTTCAAGGATTCTGTTATGTTTGTTGTCGGCTTTTCATTCAGGGGCTTTGGAAGGGAAATTATTACTGTAGTTTAATGGCCCTTTCCTGGGATCCTGTTATGATTTTTACCTAATTACATTCATTCAGAGGCCTTCAATGGGGAGCTTGTTACTTCAGAGTAAACACTACTAATTAAGTAAGATTTTTCTCTCTAGTTTTTGTCACTCATTTGTATTCACCTTATTTGTATTCACATGTCACCCATAGTTCTGTATTTGTCTTTGATTGTGTAATCCTTTTTCACCTTGTAATTTAGACCTTTGTTGTATTACGTAACCTCAATCATAATATTTCTGCTCTGTATATAAGTCGGTGTTTCTGTAAATCGCAACCATTGTAAATAGTTTTTTTTAGTTTTTAACTTTTAACCTGAAGAAGGCTGAACGGCCGAAACGTTGTACATTAAACTCGTCCAGAACAGTCAAGAGTTGGTCTCTTCGCCACATCGTACACTAAACTACAAATTTACGTAGAGACATTGTATCCGTTGGATCCTGTTACTGGGAGTTTATCGTTTGGTACACCATTTTTACACTGCTTACATCTACCTGCAGTTTTGAAAAAGGGGTCTGTTAATTGTGCTGTGAAGTTATTTTTGCTGGTAAACTTTTCAAACCAGTTTGACTTGATCAGTAGTCTTTTGGATTTTCTTGTTTTCATTTTCAATTTGAGTCTGGTTTTTCTAGATGAAGGTAGGGGCTGTAGATCATAAACATGCCACACTGTCAAAATCAAACTGGTTTGTTATTAAGTTGAAGCCAAAGGTAAATTTTGCAAGTACCACGGGGTTGCTATAATGTACTGATCTTACCTCTCCAAGCCGACGGGCGGGCCAACCCTACTGGGCTCAGACAGTGACTTAATCTGAGTGCAAAAGGACATGTTGTTGTACAGAAAATGCATGATCTGGAAACATAGAGCCATTACAATTGCACTTTTCCTTGAAGTTTTGAAAAACGCATACCTAATTTTACTCCGCGAGCTGTGCTGAAATCGATGCCGCAGATTTCAGCTTAGCGTAGCACATTATTTTCCAGGGGGGGGGGGGGGGCTCCGTTACCGGAAAGTCTGGAGACATCTACAGGAGTGTGGCTAATTGTGGATACCTCTTTGGGGTCCCTGGCCCTTAATCCAGGGGGGTGGGGTCGGTTTGAACTTGTGTCCGTAGTCTCAAGTCAGTCTGACGGCTGGGTATGTACTTAGCTGTCCCACGTGACATAATCCTTAAAGTGCACGGAATTTCCCAAAGCTGAGTGGGTTTATTGCCTTGGCAGAAGGTTCCACTATTGTCGCGAGGGGGGGGGGGGGGTTCTGATATGTGCGGAGTGGTACCTGACCCCCGGGGGGAGGGGGAGATTTCAAGGCACTTTAGTTTGCTGTCATTAAGTTATGCTTGCAAAGAGCTTTTATCTGATATGATGACAGTTAAGCCTGAATTCATCCACAGGTGGCCCAGAGATTCTAGTGTCATTTCCTTTTTGCACTAGATGAAGTGTGGAGTGCGGAACTTGGTAAGCACTGCTTACATGACTCTATTAGGCACCAGCTGTTATTGGGCTGTTCGGACCTGGTTTTCAAAAAATCAAGCATATATATATATATATATATATATATATATATATATATATATATATATATATATATTTCACTCCATTTTTTGGTTATATATATAAATATATATGAGTAATAACGAAGAGGCAAGATTTGCTGTTACTCCGAGTTTCGTGCTTACGCACTCATCAGACAGTATTTAATGATAAGCATTCCTATCAACTAGATATATATACACGGTATTAAACAATAGGCTAATTGCTGGACTAGTTGCATTACAATAAGTGATAGCTATACTGGAAAACAATAGGTGTGAAGACAGAAATTACGGGGACGAGTATAAACTGCGTGGGTGCAGTACAATATAAAGAAAGTGTCAAGCGTTCTTCAAGTAGAATTTGTTCTCGTGCCGGCATTTAGAAATAAGTTCTGATCTTTTGTTTAGTAGATTGTCGTTGCTATGTTTGATAATCATTAGTTTTTCTGTGAGGCAGAGGTCGCATCGTTTGGAAATGTTGTTGTAGGGTCTTGCACGGCTAATAATTGACCATTTGATGTTGAAGTCTTGTTTTTTGTCGTGTAGTTGCCAGATGTATTTAGAAAGCTCGGTGCTGTTGATGTGTTTTCTGTGCTTAAATGTAGATTTGTGCTGCGAGAATCTCTGTTTGAATGTTCCTTCTGTCAGTCCAATGTAGTTCTTGGTTGTGTTGTTAGTTGTAACTTGTGCGTTGTAGATTACACTGGAAGTCAGGCATTTGTTGTCTAGTGGGCATTGGTCTTTTTTTCGGCAGTTGCATTGCTCTCCGGTGATTGCGTTGGCGTTGTTGTCGGCGTTTGTTATTTTCATGTTGTGTTTGTTGATTACTGTTTTCATGTTGTCCATGCAACTGTAGCTGACTTTGACGTTGTTTTTGTTGAAGAGGCTGTGGTATTTATGTTGGTTCGGAAAGTGCTTAGATATGAGCTTCAGGAATGTTCTACCGATGTTTGTCTTTACGTTTTTACTAAATGGAGGGTTGTACCATATAATGTTTCTTTGTCTGTTGCGTCGGGGGCGTGTTGGTTGGTTGTCTTCGTTGTAAATTAGTGTTTCAGAGTATCCGCTGGCTTTCAAAGCAGTTTCGTAGATTGGTTTGGCCTTGTTGAATTCGTGTTCGTTGCATGAGTTGGCGGAAATACGGCGATTGATGGATGCTGGAAGTTGCTTTATTATGTTAGGTGGGTGGTTAGACTTTGTGTTGATGTACTGCGGCTCGTCGTTAGGCTTTCTGTAGGGGCAGTAGGTACCTTTTGTAAGATCGAAGGTGACGTCCAGGTAGTTAACAATTTTCATGTTAGTCTGTATGGTAATGTTAAGTCCATATGTCTTGAAGCGTCTTGTTATGTCCTTCCTTGTACGGTCTGCTTGAGGTCCGGAGATGTTTTTGAAGATGGCAAGTCCGTCGTCTCTGTAAAGCCCGATGTTGTCTATCCCGTATATGTTACACAGGTCGTCGAGAATGAATAAGCCTACGAGCTCGCATACTTCGGCTCCGTCGAAGCTGCCCATAGTAACGTCAAAAGAACTGTTGTTTTTCTTGATCCAGGCGGTGTTACTGTCAAAGAGAAGGGATTTTCTTGAATGCATAATAATATCGATGTCGCGGTCCGTAATGGAAGTGAATTGTTTGGCGAAGTTGATTGCGTCTGTAAGAAGTTTCTCAGTAATGGAAGGGTAGAAGTTCTCAATGTCAAATACGGCGAAGGTATGTTGATCTTTGTGTTGTATAGAGGAGAACCAGTTGATGACGGATGATGAGTTTTTCCATTGGTTAAGGCCAGTCTTCTGTCTCACAGTCGTGTTAATGTTCGCGAGGATTTCTTTACTGATACGTCCAATCTCACTTTTTGCAGGGTTAATGAGTCTACATGTAGGTTTGTTCTGGAAGTTGTCTTTACGGTCTTTGAGTGTTATAAAAGCCTGTCGTTCAGCCATGCGTTCCGCGCGGTCGTCAATGTTCAGATTAGTAGCAATGACTTGAGCTTCTTTGTTAATAGCAGTAATCGTATTAGAATTTGCTTTCTTGTACGTCGATGTGATATTGTCCTTGAGAAGCTTGTCGTGCGAAGCTTTGTCTACTTCGTAGTAGTTGGTTGTTTTGTCAGCAGGTATGAATGTTTTTGTGGAGTTGTTTATTTTGAAACACTAATTTACAACGAAGACAATCAACCAACACGCCCCCGACGCAACAGACAAAGAAACATTATATGGTACAACCCTCCATTTAGTAAAAACGTAAAGACAAACATCGGTAGAACATTCCTGAAGCTCATATCTAAGCACTTTCCGAACCAACATAAATACCACAGCCTCTTCAACAAAAACAACGTCAAAGTCAGCTACAGTTGCATGGACAACATGAAAACAGTAATCAACAAACACAACATGAAAATAACAAACGCCGACAACAACGCCAACGCAATCACCGGAGAGCAATGCAACTGCCGAAAAAAAGACCAATGCCCGCTAGACAACAAATGCCTGACTTCCAGTGTAATCTACAACGCACAAGTTACAACTAACAACACAACCAAGAACTACATTGGACTGACAGAAGGAACATTCAAACAGAGATTCTCGCAGCACAAATCTACATTTAAGCACAGAAAACACATCAACAGCACCGAGCTTTCTAAATACATCTGGCAACTACACGACAAAAAACAAGACTTCAACATCAAATGGTCAATTATTAGCCGTGCAAGACCCTACAACAACATTTCCAAACGATGCGACCTCTGCCTCACAGAAAAACTAATGATTATCAAACATAGCAACGACAATCTACTAAACAAAAGATCAGAACTTATTTCTAAATGCCGGCACGAGAACAAATTCTACTTGAAGAACGCTTGACACTTTCTTTATATTGTACTGCACCCACGCAGTTTATACTCGTCCCCGTAATTTCTGTCTTCACACCTATTGTTTTCCAGTATAACTATCACTTATTGTAATGCAACTAGTCCAGCAATTAGCCTATTGTTTAATACCGTGTATATATATCTAGTTGATAGGAATGCTTATCATTAAATACTGTCTGATGAGTGCGTAAGCACGAAACTCGGAGTAACAGCAAATCTTGCCTCTTCGTTATTACTCATATACTCAGCTCTACACTATATGTGTATTGAGCACTATTTTAATGGGATCTGCTACTTCCTCATATGGTTATATAAATATATATATATATATATAAAGCTTGAAGCCTTCCAGTTTGTTTACTCATCTAGCCGGGCTAAAACTAATACGTGAAAGCGTGCTGTAATATAAAATTCCATATGAATCTGAAATTACAATCGACAAGGATATAATATTCATGATAACTTATTCTCTTGATTATTTCCAATGTCACACCACATCTGTGATTATCTAGTGGTGAATATTGAATCGTTTTTTGGTGAATGAACTGAAGAATGTTTTTTTTTTTTTTTTTTTTTTTTTTTTATTTGATTTTATTTTCTGGCACCTTGCATGAACTATTAGCGGAAACTAAACTAAGGTGCGCCAAGACCAAACGCACTTCTGTTTATACTTCATGATCTTGATCTTGGGAGCTTAAATCAGCCTATCCAATCTCTTTTCTTGCCGATAATCAGTGTTTCAGTGACAGCCAATTCATTGCTGCTGGTTTAAATTGTAAATAGCTTTAATTCTGTGTAGCGAAGATGTATTTTAATATGTAGAAAGTGTCCTCAATTATATTTTTGTCAAGCTAAATTTTCTTTCATTCATTAAAAGAATATTCTTGGAAGTTTAAAACTATAGTATATACCACGTATTATTTTATGATTTTGAGTCCGTATTTCCAGTTTATTGAAATTTATTGAAATTTAGAACAGAGTATTCCTTTTGCCAAAACGCCCTTTGATTGGCTGATGCATTAGCGCTGAAGAAAGTTTCGGCCCCATCCATACTGCGACGGAGAAATTTAAGAACGCAGCTTTATTTCTACGGTTTGGCTTACCATCCACAATAATCCGTCACGAAAACGGTGGAATATTTGAAAATGCCGGCTTCGCGGTTTATGTGGAAGGAAAAAATTTTGAATACGGATCTTTTCGAAATCGACGACAGCGTTATAAACATGTGATTCCCAGCCAACGTTTTACTCGAACACAAATCCAAAATGACCGTCGATTGTTGCGATTTTTTTTTTTTTCAAACTGTTTCTCTGGCGTAGTGTGGACGGGACCTGAGAGCAAAACCAAAGGCTACTAAAACTAAACAAAGTTAATGGAGCTCTTAGAACTGTTTAAAAACTAACTGAGTCCATTTAGCAGACGTTGTCGGTTTCCCTCGGGTTAATTACTTCTACTAACAGCTACCATTCTACATTAGTTACAATCGCACTAATGAACTAAAAATAAAAATTGAACCTACTTTGATAAATTACAGATCCAGCAGTTGTCTCAAATAACTGACCACTGTGAAACAAATGACGTCTCCATATGTAATGTAAAAATTTAATGAAAATAATACAGAGCGCTGCTTATCAAATTAATTGATCGAGCTTTGAACATCGTTACCGCCGGTGTAATGGGTTTTACGACAGTTTTGCACTCTATGCTAACACACGAAAGGCAGGCATCTCCTCTCTAAGAACAGCCTTGGCATTGCGCCTCGTATTTAAAATTTTCAAGGTACGCAGGTTTAATTCTTCATTTCTTTGCTCAGAGCCTCGTTATAACAGTATCTCCGTGTTACTGTAATTTTCCGAATTGACATATATCGCAACTGAGCTTCAGCTAGAGATCTTGCTAAAATTTATATTCATTTGTCGCTTGTTATGTTAATGAAACAAACTTGCTAAAGTGTTGATTTTGTGCTAGAACCTCATTTAACAAGAAATTTTCGGGAAATTCCAAGTTACCCTCTTTTTTATATATTTATATAACAATTTATTTTATAAAAATATCGAGGCTGAAATTTACGAAATTTTCAGAATATTTTTAGAATAAACCCGAGGCTGAGATATTGAAACATAATTTCGTGTGTTGAAAGATTTTATATTTTAAAACAAATCGTATAAAATTCTAACTTTCTCTAAGCGTCAAAATCAGCCATAAAGCAACAAAAACAGCACTAGCCGTATGTTTGATGGTAATAGCATTTCTCTAAGACAATATGGGCGTCATATTAGGCTGGGAGTGTAGGAGCTAAACCTTTAGACCATAAGCTATCGAAAAATTTACAGATCTCAAATTTCAGCTTTCAGTTACAAAGTGCACCACTTCTCAACTGAAAGTTAAATTCTGAATTGCGCTTTGTGAGTGATAACTTCTAAACTTTCGCAAAAATAAGAATTTATCTAAAACTTCTGGGAAGATATATAGACAGAAAACCTTTTATTAAACCGAAAGTTTACAAGAATAAGTGCTGGAATTGCTCGGCTTTAATCAGATATGCAAATAAATAAATGAAATGACTAAATGGATTTCTTTGAGTTATTTTTTCTCCATTTTTATCGTCCTATTCTTAAGCTCTCAATAGAAGAAACCAGTCGAAATTTCAAAAGTAACCCTATTTCTTGCTTTTCTACACTAAAGTTTGTAAACTGATATAGTCACAGCCCCTTCCAAGTGCCAAGACGTGCACAAGACTTCGTTGTGGGCCATTAAGAAGACAGGCCTTTCTGTAGACATCCTGATTCTCCACCAACGTACTATTAACCAAATATACCGTCTCTTTTTCACTCATCATTTTCTACATGTTATTCATGTTCATTTGTCGATCTATTGACTCATTTTCACTCATTGGGGTCGAAAATACGTCATGTTTTCATTTTTACGCGAACTGATATGTTAGTTAATCGACACAGGAAATATTTCGGCTACTGAGGTTAAAGTTGTAATTCCTTACAACTGAGTTAAGACTTCCTGTAGCAATTAAGCATTTGCTTTGAGCTTGGTAAAGCTTGGTTAACTGATATCGTTACAGCTCTATCTAAGTGCTAAGATATACACAAAACTATATTGCGGGCCATTAAGACGACAGATCTTACTGATGAAGACAATTTGAGCTTTAATTAATTACTAATTTCCCATGAGTTGGTGGCAAACGAAACACCTTGTCTTTTTATCCCACTGGATAATTCTACCACGTTACCATCCCTATAAATTTGGAAAAACAACTTTTTTCCCCTCCATAAGACCTGGATCGCCTTACACTAAACCACGGAAACACTTAATTCATGCGCGTTAGAGGATACCCACATTAATTTAACGGTGGCGAATCGGGTCCTTCAAAAACCACGGGCCTTGCAAACTTTTCGTCGAATTTTACGGGTCTCGCATTCCGTTTTTTAGCAGTTATGTGCGTCTCGCAGTCGCGGTTTTATTCACGAAGCTCTCTCGGAGTCTCGATTTTTTGCAAGGCGAAAAGAATGTCTAAGTGCCGATTTTTTTTGTTCGTTTTTATAACTGACATCTGAGAGTTTGAACATTAGAATAAGTTGAAGTCTCGTAATTTAAAAGTCAAAATGTCTGGGCATGTAAAGAAAAACGCTGATCTTGCCTTCTCGCGAAGTATTGCATTTACCATTTACTACCTCTTAATTTAGCCCGCGTTAAATTCCACTGTTCAAGAGCGTTTTCGAAAAGTCGTTTCATTGGTACGTGGCAGCCCACATTGCGCCGTTTCCAAACATCTCATCCTGTCGTTTTCCAATTTATCGGTTAGTGTTGAGAGAATTTAATAATACTTTTAAAATTTTGTTTTGTTTTTGTTTTGTCTTTTCATTCTTATTATATATCAAAAGATCATGCTCTAGATCACACCGAACTAACGAGGAAAACCCTATTCAACGCTTCGCCGTAAAAAAATAGAGAGAGAGAAAAGAAGGAATTACTGAGAATTTTCCCTTTATGATACACCCGAGAGTTAAACAATACAAAATTACTGCTTCAGTCTTGTGTTGTTTTGTAATCTGCAGAGTTAAGACTTGCGTATAGGACGCTAGATTTTTTAAAGTTTGCTGCGAAAAGGTTTGTAAGTAGAGGAGTAGAGGACAATACACAGCGGCGCGAAACAGCGGTCTTGTTACTCTTGTCCGTATGACTTCATGCCGAAATAAATACAGTACAGTGCTTATCAGTACTCTTGGCGTACTATACCAAACCAAACACTATTTTAAATGTACTTAAATACTATTTTTAAAAACTGTTTTTAACCTATTTTATGAAATAGATTAAAAATAGGTCAAAAAGTGTATTTTTAACGTAGTTTTCGACTGATTTTAATGGTGTTTAAACCTGTTTAAAGCACTATTGAAACAAAATTCGAAATGTATTTTGAAAAGCTTTTAAAAACATTGTTAAAATTCCAAAACTCGAAAACTTTGCTAAGTTTAAAAATATAATTAAAATAGTCTGTAACTACTTTAAAACTCTTTCGAGGAACACAGCATTTGGTACTCAAATAGACTCGAAATTCGAACGGGACGCGACTCAAACCTCGGTAATTTAAGTTTTCGAGCTTCGTGGGTTGAGGATCGTTGTAAAAATATAACATGTCATTCTTGTGCAATTGACAATGTATGATGTTTCATTCGAAACGTGTTTCGTCTTCTAATATAAGATATGAAGTTCAAATTCATCGTGTGGTTTGTAAAAGTATAACATAAAGTCGATATAAGGCAGTGAACTTACGCTGAAAGAACCCTACGTCATAATTAAAAGTCGGTTCTGTATAACCCAGTCTTCGAAACGTAGATAAGATGACATTAATTTTACTGTTTTTGATATACACTCACGAAGGTGTGACTAAATTAGAATGTTAATCCACAAAGAGGTAATAAAGAATTATAAAAGTTTAAAACAAATGCTCTCTTATTGAGGTAAAAAATTGCATAATAACTTTCAAAAAATAAATCAAAATTAAGATTGAGAACTTTGCCTTTCAAGTTTCGGCAACTCAGTGTTTTCAGCGTTCACTGCGCAAACTAAACCACCTGATGTCTGGTGATTAATTTTGTGTGTAATCTGATTTACATTAATTTGCATATATATTAGTGTATTTTAAGGTTGCCGAGATTGCATAAATAGAATTGATCTACGAAAATGCTCGTCTGACGTCCTTCTATTGGCGCTGAGTAAGATCCACAGAATGGCTGCACTACTTGTAAAGGAACCGGACGAGTAATGGCGGCGAAGCGGCTTTGAACTGCTATCATAAGAACTAACTTCTTTCGTACTAGAATTCTATAAAGATCGACGTTGTTTATATAGTAAGCCACCTTCTTGACAGCCATGAAATTGACGTTTATTCGTGAAAAACAGCGGGGTAATAAATATAGGTATGCGGACTTGGCAAGCTTCAGAACTTGGAAATGTGTCGGTAAAACTTGGGTGCACAAACACAAATGGCTAAGGTGTAAAGAGGGCGCTTCATAATATTAGCTGTAGAGACACGATGACTGAAGGTGAAAAGAAAAATGCCTTTAATTTGTTAAATCATACTTTTTTTCTACTTAGTGAAGAAGATTTAACAATACTAAAAAATCCGCCTTAATATTTCACTTTCTTTTCAGCACAGTAAAACAAGATGTTATAATTAACTTGTTTACAGTTACAAGAAATCAGACTTTTTATAAAAGATAACAAAGCTAGCCGATCTAATATCAATAACCGCAAACTGTTCGTATTTTAATAACATCTCTTTTATTAACGTTTTATTATGAAGGCGACCGTCTGTCGAGCTGTACTGTTAATCTAGGTCCATAGTATTACGCTGTTGCTCGCTTCTTTCTGTTAATCTTAAGGCTCCGTCCACACTACGCCGGAGGAAGTTGAAAGCGCGGAAAATTTACTCTGAAAATCGCGCATCAAATATTTTCCGGCCACACTACGCCTGAGTAACTTAAAAACGTAACAGTTACCGGCTATTTTGGTTTTGTGTTTGTGGAAAATTCAGTCGGGGAAATCACGAGATTATCGTGACGCCATTGTTTTCGGAAAGGTCCGAAAACGAAAAGCGGGCGATGTCGAGGAAAAGGTTGTTGTTATTCATCGTGGTAGATGCAATAATAAAGTGTATTATCGTTTGTCTCACGATGTAGTCACTTGAGATGTAGATCGCGACGTTTCGACTGCTTACTTCTAGTATTCTTCAGGCGATAAGGTCGACTGATTGCACGGTATCATTTATATCACAAAGGTCGGCTGTGATTGGTGCATTTCGATCCTCCTATTGTTCCATTACTCCGGCGAGTAGCTGTTCCCTCAGTGGTCCGCTGTTGTACCGTTCTCCTGTTGTTGTGTTTCTTGATCGTGGGTATCCATGCTTCAGGAATTTCAATTCCACTATCCCTGTTGATGTTGTTGGGGTGAAGTCTTATGTGAATAGCTTCCTTGACCCTACGTGTGTACTAGTGAGGATCTCGATCAATAAACTTGACCTCATTCCAGATAGGATAGTGGCCGGTCTCGTGGGTGTGTTCAGAAACGGCGGAGGTCTGGGTTCGGGCGAGACGTATATCCCTGTCGTGTTCTTTGATCCTCTCCTGTATAGATCTCCCTGTTTCCCCGATGTAGACTTTGCCGCACTCACAGGGAATCCTGTAGACAACACCATCTTGTTTAGCCGGGTTGACGGTGTCCTTTGGTCGCACTAAGTGTGACCGAAGTGTCGTGTCGGACTTAAAGACGGTGCGAATGCCTTGTTGTTCTAGGCAGCGGCGGAGAGACTCCGAAACTCCTTGGACATAAGGTAAAACGGCGGTGGATTTAAATTCCGCGACAGGCTCTCTTCTTGGGGCTGTCCGTGCCTTTGTGATCTTCTGTACAAAAGAGGAGGGATATCCGTTAGAAACAAGTACAGATGACAGATGTTTCTTCTCTCCAGCGATTACTGATGGTTTGGTGACGAGACGTTTAGCCCGGTCGTACAGACACTTCACAATACCGCGCTTTACTGAACGAGGGTGGTGTGAATCATACGCTAGGTACTGATCAGTATGTGTTGGTTTCCTGTAGACACTGGTGGTAAGGCGGCCATCAGGTTCTCTGTAAACTGACGAGTCGAGAAAGGCGATCTTGTTGTTGTTCTCGATCTCCATGGTGAAACGGATTGATGGTTGTTGACTGTTCAGGTGTTGCAGGAAGACGTCAACTCTATCCCGAACAGTCAACAACCATCAATCCGTTTCACCATGGAGATCGAGAACAACAACAAGATCGCCTTTCTCGACTCGTCAGTTTACAGAGAACCTGATGGCCGCCTTACCACCAGTGTCTACAGGAAACCAACACATACTGATCAGTACCTAGCGTATGATTCACACCACCCTCGTTCAGTAAAGCGCGGTATTGTCAAGTGTCTGTACGACCGGGCTAAACGTCTCGTCACCAAACCATCAGTAATCGCTGGAGAGAAGAAACATCTGTCATCTGTACTTGTTTCTAACGGATATCCCTCCTCTTTTGTACAGAAGATCACAAAGGCACGGTACAACAGCGGACCACTGAGGGAACAGCTACTCGCCGGAGTAATGGAACAATAGGAGGATTGAAATGCATCAATCACAGCCGACCTTTGTGATATAAATGATACCGTGCAATCAGTCGACCTTATCGCCTGAAGAAGACTAGCAGTAAGCAGTCGAAACGTCGCGATCTACATCTCAAGTGACTACATCGTGAGACAAACGATAATACACTTTATTATTGAAAAGCGGGCGTTTTCAAATTCCTCCTTTTTGAAGAGCGTTCAGCGAAAAGTTTCGTTTTCGTGACGGATTAGTGTAGACGGCAGGCCTAACCGTAGAAGTAAAGGCAAAGTCTGCATGCGAACCAAGTGACCCATCAGGCCGGAGCTTATCCCGGTTTCTGTAGCATGAAGCGACTAGGAGTATTTCTACTCCCCTGGATGGGATGCTAGTCCATCGCAGGGTTACCCCCAGCATTAAGTTCGCCAGTACTCATTTATACACCTGGGTGGAGAGAGGCACTTTTCCAGCCAATCGTGAACGCTCCCTATAAGGTTCTCCTGAATCTCCGCCTACGTTCAATTACCGGTAAATAAGCTTTCTGGTGCTATTCGTCCTCATAATCGCTTAAACCACAGGACAGTCAGCGTCTTAATAGGAGGAGCTAGTAGTAATTAATATTACACCTTAGAGCGGTTTTCAATTGACGGCCGAAACTAATTTAAAGAAAAAGACAACAGAACGTTTCATTTTGAGTGTCGAATGGTAATGAGACAATATCTTTAATTTCGGTTTGGGTTTTGGTTTTACTACGGTTCGAGATTGGCTGAGTAGTCCAACTGGTAAGTAGTTGGTTTGATTTCCGTTTTACGACACTCAGTTGAAAACAGCTCTATATGGGAATTTTGGCAATAATGATAAAAACGGTCCCGTTTTCTCCTTCCCCTCGATGCAGTTTTCCATCGAGTTAAATACCAAGGCAATTCCCAGCAATTGATAGAGTTTGCCGATTCAGGGTTCATACAGCTCTGCTGCTGAGCGCGTGACATTGAAGATATTGATGTTAAATTTCGTCATAATATTTTCAAAGCAGTCTGTGACTCCACTCGGCTACCCCTTGTCGATTATTTGCTGTAATTTAATCAGAAATGTTCTAAACGAGCAAGGGACTGGGTATAAATATTGAAAATCGATTAATTGGAAAAACTGAGCCTGTGATCTAAAAGAACATGCAAACGTTAGTACGCTTACCAAATGTCTGTATTTTTTAGTGCAAATACAAAGATGCAATACGCTTTTGAAAAGCTGTTATTAATGAGAGTGTTGTATCGTTTAGGGTGAGAGGTGTCGATTTTAAATATTCGTACCCAGTCCCTTGCTCGTTTAGAGCATGGCTAATTAACAAATATTGAATTTTATTTGCGAAGGGAACTCGTAGTTGCGACGAGTTTCAAATATTTGACTGCAAATGTCCACGAGAAAGCAAGAAACCTCAAAAGACTTAAAAGGAGCAGGAAACTTCAAAAATGAGTAAAACAGAATCCTGATGGCAAATACTACTAAGAATGCTAATAATGTGCCGTTGTGGTATTGATTAGGTTAGTTGCATTACGAATTGACAACTGGCTGATGCCTATCATCTAGCTCTGTTTAGACGTTCGCGCCCCTTGAGACATTTCACTTTGCATTTAATATCAAACGAACAGCCAAAGTAGGAAAAAAACAAAACAAA
Source organism: Orbicella faveolata (assembly GCF_042242905.1). Taxonomy (NCBI): domain Eukaryota; kingdom Metazoa; phylum Cnidaria; class Anthozoa; order Scleractinia; family Merulinidae; genus Orbicella; species Orbicella faveolata. Next base: position 3,321,874 of record NW_028301578.1, on the reverse strand, counting down.
ACAAAACAAAACGTCTGAAAGGAAATGGAATTAAGAGCGTAGAAAGCTACTGGTTATCGTCACGGAACATAACAATAATAACAGGTATAGCCTACTAGAAACAGCCGGGTATTCTGAGATAGTCGCCCACATGAAATAAGCCATTCTGTTGGGGCTTATCTTTGGTGATTGGGCGAGTCGGTGAGCATAAAGATTTGCTTTTTAAGGTTGCTCACAGCTGTTTTTTTTCCATGGGCTTAACAGAAACAAATCTGCGCGTAAAAGAACCATGTTTGTGTTTCAGCAAAGAATCAAGTTTGCCCGTCAAGGAATCACCAGAACAGCTGTTCTTCCCATGCATTTGAAAGAACTAAGTTTGTATTTCAAAGAATTAAGTATGCGTCTAAAGTTTACGCTTCTAGCAATCAAATTTCCGTTTTACTGAATGCAGTCTGAGTTTCAAAAAATCAAGTTTGCGTTTCAGAAAGTCAAGCTTTATTGTAGGAAATGAAGTTTTAATTAAAATAATCAGGTCTTTGTAACATCACTCATCACTTTTATCATCGTACGCCACACTTGGAGCTAGATCATCCTTAAGCATCGGCTTGATGCCTGTTCAATCATCTCGAACAAGCTGATTGGAGGTACGAGAATTTTATTTTGTTACGCTATGATCGCTATCTTTTCTTTTTTCTTACTTTCAGTAGCTTTGTTGTTAGCCTCAGCTGTATTTATGCGCTTAATTTCGGAACCAGAGCAAGTCTAGCCACAACAGGCTTTGCGAATTAAGTCATTTTGTCTCTGCATTTTCTTATGTAGAGGCATTTGAGCGGCAGTGCAACTTGATATGAGTACATGGTAAGTCTGAAGAAAATTTCTCTTTAAAATGAGTCTCTTGTAAAAAAAAAAAAAAAAAAAAAAAAAAAAAAAAAAAAAAAAAAAAAAATGGCCAGTTCTTTCTTCTGCCTAGGTTGTTGTCAATTACCAATTCTTATCATTGTCTGTGACCACTTTTTACAAGAAAATTAAGTACAGTAGTTAGTAGTTTCTCCGATAACACTTTTAAGCAAGATCAAAAAGAAGATATGGCAAACTGGAGAAGTTAGGTAGGATAGCATTTCGTGTGATAAAAGCAATTCACTCATTTCTGTCTAACATCTTGATACCTTTTCTGTATAGCAACTTTAAGGAAGATAAAAGGGCAAGTTACGAACTGGAGCACTTAGCTAGGATAACACTTCCTGTGGTAAAAGCAGTTCACTCAATTCAGCGTTTCATTTTTTTAGTTGATTTAGGCATTTCAATTGCTCCATATTAGAAACAATTGCGTAAAAGCGAACCGAAGCTGTTCTGTAACTAATCTTCCTATTTTTGACATTTTTCGTGCTTTTGATAGACGTCGAGTATCCTGATATCAGTTTGTTCGACCAAGAAAAAACTGGCATTAAAATGGCTACGGATAAAATAAAATCCACCACCACGTGAACCAGAAGAGAAATAGAGCTTGTTTCATACAGTTCTTGTAATTATATGATTGCGTGAACTGAATTTAATGTAAGCCCGTTTAACTTCCTCGTTTGTTAAGGTTTTCCCTAAAATAAATTATTTAAATATTCTATTAAGAAGAGATTATTGGAGAACAGATAAGACCTACGTCAAACCATTTCTTTCCTATGTATATTTTCGCTGATTTACTGAAAGGCTTACGCTTATCATTATGACTGATGGGCGACTTTGGTGACATGTCAGTGAATACTGACATGAAGACTCGAACTGACATGGAGAATCATGTAGTATGAAGGATTGGTTTTAATAACGGTGCTTCTAAGCAAAACTTGAAGGATTTATAAATAGCAGGAAAATATCTAAACGCATGATATTCAATAATCTTGCTGTGTCCTCGACGAAAAACAACATTTCCTTGAAGACAAAATGCAATTTGTGGTAGACAAAATTAGTATAAACAAATATCACGCCTCCGCCGAAATGATTCTAATAAGAATGGCTGTGAGTTGCTAATATCACCACTCTTGTTAGCGCCACTTCCATATCAATTTGTCTTCGTTGAAAAGGAGAATTAAGGTACGTTTTTCACTTTTCTTTCACACTCAGTAATAAATATAGTCTTCAAGGTGAATGACATCGAGAGAACCACTTTCTCATATAGTGGACCATGAGTCACCGTGATTTTATTATACTCCTGTACCACACCTTTAAAACCCCAAATAAAAGAATCACGGCAAACGTTAAGAATACAGACTAATTCTCTAAAACTTTGTAGGATTAAGTGTAACTTTAGACACAGTTTCTAAGGCAGTTCTCGTGGCACAAAAATATACCCGAGAGGCTGTACTGGAGTGAACAGTTCCTGAAGAAAAGAAAGCCACAAAAAATCGTAACACAAAAAAAAAACGGAAATATCTAGAGAGACAAATGGGTAGTGTGGTGAACCAAATAATTTGAAAGCTTTTAAACATGAGGCTAACAAAGCTCCTAAATGTTATTGTTGCTAGAGCTGAAAAATTATCGTCATTTATTTCTAAATTTGTAACAGCGTTATAAAATATTGCAACAACTTCCGTGTACTCCCTCGCCTTGAACAACACTGCAAGCTATCACAAGTCTTGAGCGCTGGCATTTCACAGTTGCACGCTTTACAAAGGGACAGATATGAATATTAAATTAAAGGAAAGAAGCCGAAAACAGAAAATAATATTTATCTTTACGCTCTATTGCACTTTTTTATGGTGAAAACAGCAGCGTGTGGCAACCACTTTATCTTAATCAGAGTGTTATTTTGGGTGTCTACGATCAAATTAAAATGGTCTGTCAAGGTTTTTGATGAGTTCTAATGTTTATTTTCTTTGCTTCCCTTCAGTGGATTTAGCTTAAGGCTAAATAATAAAGAAAGAAAGAAGAGAAACAAAAACAACAACAACAAAAACAACAACAACAACAACAACAAAAAAAAAACAAACAAAGAAAACACACACAAAATAACTGACTCTTTCTTCCTTAGTCGATGAGCAGGTACCTTAAATGTATTTAGTTTGCGTTCGTCGAAAAGATTTTGTCGTTACTCGATATGTTATCAATCATGTATTAAACTACCGAATTAGTGTATGTATTGCATCTGCACCAACCTGAGTATTTTAATTTCACTCAATTCTTATTCTTACTATTGCTATTTTTTTCCTAACCATAACTACCACATCATACATACAGCAGCCGAGATGCATTAATCTTGAAAGGAAGGTCAATTTACTGCTGGGAACAGCTTGACGAAAGGCTGAATCACAGGGAAGGGGGGGGGGGTGGGGGTGGGGGAAGGGACACGGCTTTACTTTTAATTCTGATCCATTCAGTGAACGCCCAGTTGGTAATGTAAAGTTAGTAATTGTTAGTAATGAAAATTAGGTCGTCTAGTTTTGCTATCTTTACATTAAAAAGTCTGACCTCCTGCTTGAGCAACTCTTATAACATCCTGTTTTTTTCTGTGCCGAAAAGCCTTAAGCGAATTATTTTGCCGAATATTCTTAAACATGGTAGAATCTCCTTCAATACGGATATTTTTTTTTCACTTTCGTCCATCGTGTCCCTGCAGAAATATAACATAGCTCTCGTATTTACATATCTTTGCCATTTTTGTTCAGTTGTGCCAAAAATACGTATATTTATTACGCCTCTGTTGGTCAAAAATACGCTCGTACTTCAAGGTTGGCAAGAAAGTCACTTACTATATAATGTACACAATGTCACTGTTTAAAACACCATTTGGAATTAAGTACATTAAGTTCTTAAATCGCAGTTCAAAGCCATTACGCCGCCACAGCTAGATTCCTTTGGGATTACGTGTTCCGCATTGTGTGGATCTTTACACAAATTACGTCAGACGGGCATTGCCGTGATCAATTACAGCCGGCTTGCCCGGTAACCTTAAATACACCAAACAAGGAGAAGTACAAATCAGACTACACCCAACATTGGGATTTCCTCCACGAGATGATCTCGAATATTATATTTGCGCGGTGAACATTGAAAACACTCTGGCTCCATACCTGCAATGGTAAAGTCCGAAACCGTGTTTTTTCTTTTGTTATAAACTGTTAATATTCATTGTCACTATTGCTTCGGAATAACTTTACCGCATTAGGAAGGAAAACAGGTCACTTTTAATTGATAAATTCATCATTACCTTTAACCAATAAGCGTTTTACTTTAATCTAGTTGCACCCCATTGAGTATACATCAGGAATTAAAAAGAATTTAATTAAAACACATTACTTCTGCCTTTTAAAAATTTGTGCCTTAGGTTAAGAACTTATCACTGCCTTTATTTTACTCTACCAAAATGGACTCATCAACACGCAAATAAGTAGACTGGTACAATTCTGAGGAAGTGGCGTGCCACAAAATTTTCAAAACATTTTTTTTTTTACAATTTTATTTCATCAGACGCGAGTATTCACTAGCATTACACTCTTTCTTTCTTGTATAAGAACATATTTTATAAGAATATCGAGGCTAAAATTTGCGAAATTTTAAGAATATCTTAGAAATAAATCCGTACAATTATATGCTTTCAACTAAACCGTATAAAATTCTTCCTTTCTCTAGACGTCAAAACTAGCCAAAAAGCGACAAAAACAGCACCAGCCGTATGTTCGATGCTAATAACATTTCGGTAAGACGTTATATGCGTTATATCAGGCTTAAATACCTGCAGGCTGGCTCCAAAATTACTTCAACACCATCGTGACACCAAATATATTCAAAAGCAGCAGTGTCATACGCTATGATCTAAGAATATTCACAAGAATATTTTCAGCCTAAAATCGGCGGAAAAATAAGAATATATTTAGCTTCGGCCGGAAAAAAAACAATGTTCCTATATAGAAAAGAGTGTAAGACGAAAAAACACCGTCAGCTGACCGTCAAGTGAAAAGCAAATAATGCATTTAGGCTTTATATTCAAAACCTTCGAACAGATTCAGAGACGCGCTCTAAAACAAGAGCCCTTATCTTACCGTGAGGTAGGGCTTAATCCAAGCATAAGGAAGCAACTTTGTGACTCCTCTGCTCTTGTCGAAATTTTCCCGCGGTTTCTTTGGACTTACAAAATGCCTTACTTGTGCCTCTTAATGAAACCAGGTTTGAAGCGAAGAATATTCTTTAATTATTGATAAGATAAATTAATGGAAGCAAAGCCCGCAGTGGTAGAAAATAAATCAACAACTAAATCCCTTTAAACTCCTAGATCAGCCCATCGGCCGAATGTTTAAACGTTGTTTGATACATAAACATTTAATGAAATATTCCGCATTAAAAAGAAAACTGGTTTAGTTTACAGTTTGCGATGATGAAAGCGCACCGTTGTAGGCCTATTTATGAATAGGGAAATGTCAGTTTTTCAGCAGCCTATCCCGGCCTTTACCGATTCTTTTATCATATCGCATTCAATGTTTTTGGTAAAGACTTACATGCATTCAAACATCAATAATGTAAATTCACATTATTTTGAATTTGCAGCCGGTTATCGATGATAGGTATTGCTATAACCGTGTAACAAAGTTAAGAAATAAAGCATTTTTTTTTTTTTGCAATGACTGCATGTTTGCCTATACTTATCGGTTAGGTGATTTTTTTGTCACCATTTAAAGACCTTAAAAGAGTGTGAACCTGTGGAAGGTTTGAAGGTTTCTATATGAGTAGAATTTGCATAAATTCACCACTCTTATCCTTGCAAGCTGATCTCCATCGACATTGCATATCGAAGGATAAACGCCTTAAGCAAACGTTCAACGAGTCTCTTTATTCCATTTGATGCAGATTCGCTATATACCTTGGAACTCTTAACAGTTTCCTTCTCCGCTGCCAAGTGAATTGCCAAAGCTAAGGGACAGACCAGAGATTTTTTGAAGAGGAAGGGGGCTGGGGCATCGAGGTTAGGCAACTTTCTGGAGCATGAAATTTGTTTTTCACCTTTTGGTTTTGCGTGAGTTTTTTTTCTGTGGCAATAGCTTGTCAAACATGGGACCTGCATAGTAAAAAGCACTCGCTAGATTTTTTCCCCATGGCTCCCCTTAACAGTTTTTGCTGTGCAGGAATTTTTTTTTTAGTTGCCCACCCGAAATCTAATCCTCAGAATCAAGAACTTCATCATCAGCCGCATACGTGAGCCTCTTACTTGTCTTAAGCATTTAAATTGACAACACCTGCTGTCACACTCCCTTTTTCTGTCAGCTTGAAATTACTACAATAAATGCTATTTTTTCTTGGAAAATAATATATTAAGCCAATACTTACAAGAGTCCGTAAGTTTTTTTTTTTTTTTTCTCGCCTAAGGTATCGAGGTTTGGAAGAAACAATTGAAAACTGAAAAAAAAAAAAAACGCTCGAAAATTTAGAGGTAGCTTCGAAATGAGCAAACTTACCTTTTTTTGCCATCACTTGTTCCAGAAGGTCCGAGTTGGAAAGGGAATTGAACAAACTTGAGATGGCTTAGAACGTATTTCATTTAAGATAACTCACAAAAGCTGAGTAATTAAGAAATGGTAAGCGTGCAGCGTGCAACTATATCGCGTTATGGATACACGCGGGAGGTTGCTAAGTGCGAAAGAAGCGTAAGAGTCGCACGAGGCGATAGTGACTCTAGCTTCTTGAGTGCTCAGCAATCCTCCCAAGTGCATCCATAACTCGATAGTTACACACTACACGCTCACCATTTCTTTTATAACATTGAGGCCTTTGAGATAATATATATTTAATCTCGTCTGGCTTACATGAAGTCAAAGGCGCGATAAACCGTGCGAAAATGTTCATTCAAAAATCAATCAAAGCGACACATCAAAATTAGTCTTGGATCGCGGCGAGTAAATAGTTTCTGGTGCAAACAAACAATTTCCAACAGCTCAGTTAACCTACATGTACATATCAAGCTGACAACAAACGAAAATTGCAGTCGGTAAAAGCGATTCTCAAAAATTGGTTAAGCTTATATTTCGATCAGTTTTCCGAAGAATTGAAAACAAACTGCACATGGTTGAAGGTTTTGGTGGCTGAACTATTTGTCCTTCACAGCCTCTTCGGCAAAAGAAAAGAACAAAAGCGAGAGTGGAGAAGAAAGTGAAAAAAAAACCCCTGGCTTTGAGCTGTTTGAGATGCGCTTATTCAATAGCAGGTTTGTGGGTTACGTTTTCCTGAACTTGGACACGTGAATAGCTTTTAACAACGATCTCTGTCACTTTCGTTATTTCGTATAATCAGCTGAAATGAACAGAAGACTGAGGCCTAAAGGAAAATGTTACAAGCGTATATTTGTGCACGATGCAGTCTTTCCTTCGAGCGGCTGTTTCTTGAAGAGTTCAATTGACGATTCAGCGACGAGCGTTCGAGCAAAACCAGAACCAGGGCCGACTGAAATAATTCGTCAGAGGCTACCAATATATGATAAAACTTACTTTATTGAAGCTCAGAAAAAAACCATTACCTTTATAACGTTTTTCGAACAGAAGGATTTCGTATGTAAGACTTCACAAACAGAGATTTGTTAAAGCTCTCATTTTCAAGTTTTGTTGGGCGAAAGAATTTAAATGACTTTCGATGCCAGATTAGTTTTACAAAGAAAGCTTGTGCTGAATTTTATTGTCGTCAAATCGTAGAAAATTCTCTCTAAAATTTCCACAATGCATTATAATAATAATAATAGTAATAATTAAATTTATATAGCGCTAATTATATAAAATATTCATAAGCGCTTTGCATTTTACATCTACATCTACATCTACACTTAATTAAGTCGGTAAAAAAGTGAGATATCACAGCAACTGTGAAAGCTCAAGCCAGCTGGCCATAGACATTAGTTTGCTATGTTAATTTGCTTTGAAACACCAAATTTTAAACACGAATTGATCAAGCGGAAATGTGCAATGTACACATGCCAATGCGTTGCTTTAGAAAATCTTTCTCACTGTTTATTTCTCTTTAAGTTTCTCTAGAAGTAGGCTGCCTGTACCGTGTAAACTTAAATCAATGGTGAATGGTTCTCTTGTTGATTTGGCTAAAGCCATCACATTTGTTTTGAAAGAAATTAGCATGGTAAATAACATGTCTTAACTCAAGATTTTTGATTGCATTTTGGTGAAAATTTAAGCAATCTCTTTTAAGGTTACTTCAAACCTTCGCGGGAGTCCTCCGGAAAAAAAAAATTCGTACGCGCGCTGTTTTCAAGGAACCCGCACAAACTATATATCAACAGAAAGGTTATAAAATGTAAAATTCGATAAAATTATGTTTTGTTTTGGATCCGTCAAATCTGCATACCCTATTAATTCATTTAAAGAGAAGGGATTCTCTCGAAAAACGAGTGCGAGTTTTCGCCTTCTAAAGATTTATAAACATATATCACGCCTTCACAGAGGAATGTGTCAACTTGAAAGCCGCGAGCCAATGAAATAACAGAACTCCTAGCGTTAACAGTATGCAAACTTGTGCTTCGCGGACATTAATTTTCTTGACCAAACAAAATCAACCAATATAGCCCCGCGAAGGTTTGAAGTAACCTTAATTGAAAATAGACTTTCCTTCTGTCATTAGGGCAAAGTGTTGGGACACTGAAAAATTTGACCCATTTACAGACTTAAAGAAATGTTTGTTGATCCTGAATTTACAGACTTGGTACTTATTATACTAAAAAACTGAATGTCTGTAAATTTATTCTACAAACATTTGTTTAGTTTTTAATTCTGTTCATTTCAAAATGTTTGTAAAATGTTTGTAAATTGTAGCAGCAAGAATAAGCGTATGCCACTCATAATTTACAGACTTAACAAAATCTTCTAAGAATGTTTCTAAAGTTACCACTTAAAAGATTTTACAGGTTTTACTTTATCGTGTAAAATCTCTGTAAATTGACATACTCGGGGAACCGTAAAATCTCTGTAAATTGATATACTCGGCGCACCACAGAATCTCTGCAAAATCTCTGTAAATTGACATATTTGGGGCACCATATAAAATCTCTGTAAATTAACATATTCGGGGCACCATAGAATCTCTGCAAACTCTCTGTAAATTGACTTACTCGGAGCACCGTAAAATCTCTGTAAATTGACATACTCGGGGCACCATAAAATCTCTGCAAAATTTGTGTAAATTGATATATAGTCGGGACACCACAAAATCTCTGTAAATTGACATACTCGGGGCACCATAAAATCTCTGTAAATTGACATACTCGGGGCACAGTAAAATCTCTGTAAATTGACATACTCGCAGCACCATAAAATCTGTGTAGATTGACATACTCGGGGCACCGTAAAATCTCTGTAAATTGACATACTCGGGGCACCATAAATCTCTGCAAAATCTCTGTAAATTGACATACTCGGGTCACCGTAAAATCTCTGTAAATTGACATACACGGGGCACCATAAAATCTCTGCAAAATTTCTGTAAATTGACATATAGTCGGGACACCACAAAATCTCTGTAAATTGACATACTCGGGGCACCATAAAATCTCTGTAAACTGACATACTTGGGGCACCATAAAATCTCTGTAAATTGACATACTGGGGACACTATAGAATCTCTGCAAAATCTCTGTAAATTGGCATACTCGGGGCACCATAAAATCTCTATAACTTGACATACTCGGGGCATCAAAAAGAAAGCATATTTTGGCCCAGGGACTATGTAAATTATCCGCCATAAAATTCCGGAGCCATGTATCATCAATTGACCACAAATCTGAGGGGACCGAACTCTGGTCAGTTGGGGTGCATCGCAAAGAACGGCGAGTGGAAAAATAGGGGAGAAGCGCGGCGAGAGAAAGCGAAGGAACGCCCTTGGGCAAATGTAACAAAAGGTACTTACGCCAACTTAGCCGTGAAAAGAAGCAACTTATTGTACTTGTAAATACTTCTAATCAAACAACCGGGCCCTAATAACACAACATAAAGAGCCCGTCGTAAACACGCTTGAAAGAAAGAAAGGTCGAGAGACCGAGAAGAGAACGGTAAATGTACAAATGCTACGGACCGTGTAAGTCGTGTAGGCCCGTCAATCCCATTTTACACTGACCGCCATATCGCATATCTCATTTGTGCAAGTAACGCTCCAATATTGACATATCCTGTCAAAATTAACCAATCAGAGGGCATACCAGATCCTGGTATACCAGAACAACGTTTTTGTTAAGTTTGCCCACGGGCGTTCTTTGGTAACAGGTCGTTTCGCTCCACGTCCGTTTTGCCCCGAACCGCTTCGCCCCAACTCAAAGTCGTGTCGCTGCTAAAAAAAGTCGATTCTCCCCGACCAAAAGTTAGTTCGCCCGAAGTTTTTTCATACGATTTCGAAAAGTAATAAATGGTCGCAGTCATAAAGAATCAATTTTTCTGTTGCTATGGGAGTGAACAACACTTCGACGTGCGTAATTCAACAAATATATTTAGACTCAATGGCTCTTTGACTACGCAAATGCTTAATAAAAAGGTTTAAAAGGCGTTTCGTACACTCTACAGGTAAAAGCCGTGGAAGGTTGATTAATTTTTTGAATACAATCGGCCATCGATCGATCAACGGACTTTGTTTCTACGCGCGTAATCAAACAGATATATTTTTTCTTGTTAGTATGATTTGCACGAATTGAAAGCTTATCTCAATTTTTTCAGTAATTTCCCAAAATGTGCGAGCACCCGTAACTTTTTGGACGCCGTCTTGGACTGGCTACGTGGCACACATGGCCTCGGTCTGATGTGATGCCTCACTTTGAATAATAGTGAGGTTTTACATGAAAGCGCTACCCATGCATTTCCATGTGCTTTTCTTCGTTCGTTGTCCTACGTAGGAATCGTGGCAGTTTTCCCCAAGGTTAGTGAAGTTTTGTTGATTTATTCGAACTGTTACATGCTAAAATGCCTAAGGGTACCTATCTAAGCACCAGAAAGCTGTGTAGTGCCGTATTTTCTCCGAAACTGCGTGGGTAACATATCGATTTGTGATCTGTGTCAGCTGCTTTTCTCGGCGATTCTACTTCTCTGTGAGAATAAAGTTGCGAGGCTAGAACGTAATAGCTCGAATAAATCAGCACAACTTTATTGACCTTGGAAAAGACAGCAAATATTCCAATGTAGTGCAACAAACGTCGAAAAGGAAATGAAAATGCACACCGCTCATGGAATTAAGAATTTGACTGATTTCACTGCGCATGCAGGTCAGCTTATAGGCTCTTAATTTATGTAAGCCGGGTGTAAGCTTGCATGTAAACTTTAGTTAAAAACGCTCACATTTGGAAATATAAAGTTTAATGCACTGTTATTCTTTTCTATAGTTATACACAGTACTTAACCTTACTAAACGATGCGCCTGCTAGAGTAATGTGACATTTGATGCCAATAAAGGACACAAAAGTTAGACAATACCCCGAAAAATACACAACTTGGAAAACCCTGGAAGGGGAATGACATAAATGGGCTTTGGTATGCGCTGCTGCCAAGGGTATGCTTTTCCAGGAGTCTATTTTAGGTATAGGAATCAGGATCTGGCAAATTAGTCTGGGATCTTGATATAAAAAGAATTGAGTAACTGATTTTTTATTAAACATAGTATGGAATATTATTTAGTATGAAATATTAATAGGGAAGGTATTGGTACCCAGCCTACAATCAGATGTCCAAATACTAACTGAATCATAGATGTGTTCCTGGCAACACACCTATCGACAAATCCGTAGAGTACCCCCTTCCTTCCCCTGGGTACCGGACGCACTTCACTAATCTCTGATTGCTACTAGAAAATACGCGGTTTACTAGTGTGAGGTCTGGAACCGAAATTTTAGTAGCCTAGAACGGACGGGAAAATTCGTAAATTCTCGGAGGATCCGATCGTTCACCGAAGATAACAAGCTCCGAGCAGGCCCCGAGCAGTTTCCGTAATTTCGGCTCCAGTCTTCGCACCAGCAGACCGCGTATTAAAAATTCAAAAATGGCCGCCACAGAACACAAAACACGCGCGATAACGTAGGTTGATCTCTTATTAATATTCTAAACGGTTGCGAGGGCTCCCTGTCTTTTTTGTGAAAAAAGAAAAAAAAATCAGTTACAGAAAAAGGTTTCGTCACTTTATGAGAGACGTAAGTTTACCTCTTTGAACCACGCAAGGCAGACCTCCGGATATTTCTTGGTATATTTATAAAATATTAAGATATTTAGAAAATTTAGGGATATTTGTCAGTCATCTCTCCCCCTCAGCCTAATCCCGGGGAATTAGGCCGAGGATGGGAGATGACTGACAATTCAGGCTAGGCCATAGGGTGAAAAAAAAAATTCAAGCCACGCCCACAAAACAGCATCTTAGTACCTCTCAGGAATCCTTTTCAAAAATTCAGACGAGCACGCCCGTCCTCTTTATATGGCATTTCCCCCAGGGGAGGGGGGGGGGGGTTGGTGGCGGAGCCGCCATGTTTAACACGAAAAGCACTCGAGCGCAAAATCCCGCAAACACGCGTATATATCCAGGCTAACAAATTTATTGCGAGTTTTTTTTAACCCATTTACACATGACACGTTCTCCTCCAGTCAGAAAACGTTGACGAGTTTAAGGGCGTTGGGAGGCATAACAAGATCCAGTTGATGTCGATAGTGCAGTGAAGGTGTGGCGGAACCGCGGAAGGTTGTAGCGTCTTCAACTATCTTGTATTCCGGAATCCGTATTCCCAAAGGAAGGCACTTCGTTGTTAGGTAATTAGTTCTTTACGTTTGTTTGTATGAGTCTTTTAGGCCCAGTTCAGACGTCGTGCTTTTGCCGTGCCGAACTAAATTCAGGAATTAAGTTCGACAAAAGCACGGCAGAAGCACGGCGTCTGAATCAAACTTTTGAATTAAGTTCGGCAAGCAATTAAGTTCGACAAGCTCTGCCGTGCTACACGACTCTGGCATGGCAGTGATTCAAACGTCGTGCTTCTGCCGCGCTAGACAAAATTCATAAATTATATTAATGTATTTTGGCGAGATTACGTTCCCACGGGGAGTTAGGAGGAGAATTGCTACGAAGCATCAGAATATCCAGAATTTGGTTCGACTCTGGCGCGACGTCTGAATCAGAGTTGTTTTCCAGCCGTGCTACAGTCAAACCTAATTGCTATTTAGTTCGGCACGACAGAAGCACGACGTCTGAACTGGGCGTTAGTCTCTGTTGCTTTTTTCTAGGGTGTATATTGGTTAGCAACGCCAGAAATGCGACCAGACAGTATTTCAGTGAGCGGATGTAAATATGCAGTGTCATTGTAAACTGATCAATCAAGTTTGCAATTTCTGGTTCCATCCCCGTTTAAGAACTTTTCCAGCTCCGTATTCTAGCAAGGAACTTATAATACATAGTTTACGAAATGCGTTGTCTTTCATCACTTCATAAGACGTAGTAATTTGTTATAAAATTAGGACAAGGGGAAATCAAGCGACTTAGCGCTCCATGATTAGGCTATGAGACCATTCCAGACTGTTTTCTGTATTCTGAGTTTTAATAATGGCCATAATCTGTCGATACTGCTGAAAAGAACATGAGTAACTTTTTAGATTATTATTATTATTACTTTTTTCTTTCCCTCCCCTTTTTTAGCTTTTTAAATATTTTTTTTATTTTATGTAAAGCGCCATGGACAAATAGTGGATCGGCGCTATATAATTTTCTTATTATTATTAGTAGTAGTATTATTATTAGCCAAGTTTGTGAGTCTTTCCTAGTAAAATTTCAAAGTTAGTGCAAATTCGCAAAGTTCTGAAATTTCAAGCGCTTTATGCCCCCGGCATAGACACGTTGTAAATTTCCTCGGCTTTGTAGAACTATTTATATGCTATTTTGCAAGACACATCTCTTAAACTAGGCTACATGTATTTTACTAACGATGATAAGCGCGTTCTCTCCAGCTGTGTTGATAGGCTTTCATTTTTTAGCCATTTGCGAAAGTTTAAAACTTGCTAGAAGATTATGCATACAAAACGCAAACAGACCATCAGTCACGCAGAAATTGTCTGCATAAGAAGTGTTTGGAAATATCTTGTCTATGAAAATTTGTTTGTATATTTTAACTTATTTGGCCTTCTGGCCACCGATTCTACACGTTAGGAGATGCATATTGGGGGAACGTTGAAAATCTGCGGTTTTTCCACGAAATTACTACTATAACCCAAAAGAAATGTAAAGACCAAACTTTTATGATGCAAGAACGATTTAAAAGTTATGCAAATTACTGAGAAGAATGAGAAAATTTTTGGGCAATGATGTCATTCGTTATCGCGTAATCCTCGGTTGTCGCCCTGGCAGTCGCCGAGCTCTCGCCCTATGTCGGAGTTCCGAGGATTTCTTGATCGATTTATCCCCTCGAAGCGAAGAGCACTGAGAACTAGGCACATGGCACCAAAGGAGAAGCCTGGCAACAAATTCGAGGTTAGTGTTGGCAAAGTACGTTTTATTCATAGCTGTTAAAAACAGACCGGAGATATCTTGAGCGGCTTTACCTTATCCGATAAATCTGAGCTTGCTAACAAACTCATCCGATTCACAAACTACAAAATTGATGTGGAAATTGAGATTAGCTCAAGATCATCGAAAAGGTGAGTCGCAGCTGTTGAGACCCGGAACCAGATTGGAAGGAAACCATGGTAACAGCAGTTTCTTGGCAGGATCAAAAAAGTGAGCTGTCTGAAATCTTTATTTTGCTTAAATTTTCATATATACCGTCCTATCATAGTTTATTCTCTACCGTGAAATTATGATAACGAAAGCCCAAAAAAGGAAATGCTGTGAGAGGGAAGTTGTGTTTCACACTGTTTCAAGTCGCCTTATCTTTTTACATGGCAGCGATAAGATATATCTTCCAATTCTTCCAACATTAGGTTTAAAGAATATTCCACTTGTAATAAATAACTTTTGGTATTTTTACGCTACGTTTGTGGCTTTACTTTATTGCTAATGATGTGGAAATAAATCCTGGGACTTTCTGTCGCTAAATGCAGGTCTTGTAATTGACTTTTGATATAATTTATGAGCTTTTATACATTTTTTTGACAAGATATCCATGGCAATTTGCTGGAAATGGAGCACCTATAATGTTCGTGATATTGGGTACATCTTTATAACAAATAAAGAGCAAAGGATGCAATATCTGGGAATAAAGTGTGGTTCAATTTACTGCAAGGGTGTGGTGGTGCGTGTGGTATATTTAACAATGGGTTAATTATTATTTTGATAATAATAATGTTATAGTTATATCAAAAAGAAAAAGAATAATATTAATAAAGTATAATTATGATTTTCATTTATACCCTCTGTTACTCTCTTTGTAGGACACTGAAATTGTTAAACGTATTGGCCTTACTTCACATATTCAGCATCACAAACCTCATCTGTGTAAACAAGTAACTTTGAATATATTCAGACAGGAAATGGTTTCACAAGAGACTATATATAATGACCACAGTAGTAGGAATCTGCATTTTAGATTTGTACCATCTCACTCAACAATATACCGGTAATTATATAGTCTACACAAAACATGTAGGGACTGAATGAAACAATCCTAAATCCAAGATTATTGTATTTTAAAACCCAAAAATATAAGAACCAGTCTTAAGCCTAGTGAGATCAAGCAGGTTCTTACGGTTAAATTTATGAACTCTTGTTATAGAGACATTATTGCATAATCAGTTGTGTTAGACTTATCATGATACAGTTGTGAATAAACACTGTATATTTAAGGACCAAACCAAAGTTTATTTATTTTTCTGGTAATCAACAACTATAATATCTCCTTCATAGAAATTAAGAACCTACAATGTAATAAGAACTTACTTACCTTAAAATGCCAATAACTATTGTAGGTGTGGCAAAAATATACAAGAGACTATTTTGCCAGACTTCAAAAAGTGTAGGTTCTTACATGCGGGCAACATTGTCATCAAAGAATTGTAAATTACCAAAACTTGGTCATTTCATGTTGTTGTTTTATAGAAGACGGCTACGAAATTTACAAAGATTTATAATGCACATGCAAAGCTACTGTTTTGCTCATTTAAACCTTTTGTTTGGTGGTGTCCTCATTGCGTGCGTAAGTAGAGAGACTGTGAACAGTCTATGCTGTCGCCGTCGTGCCTTGCTTAACCTCCCTACTACCTAGAAATGTAAGCTGTGACATTTTATGTTTTTTTATTTTCTGGTCACGTGATTTCTAAATATAGCTGTGACTTTAAAGTTGTGAATGGGTCTGCAATGCAACAAATATGGCTAAATGGCTCATAATTTAAAATCAGGGAAGGCAAGAATTTTTAATTTATTGAATGGATCTATAGATCACAGCCGAAAAAAAGCACCAACGGGGGAGATTTTTCTTTCTCCCACCACTCTGTGCTCTCACACCCATTTCTTCACTATGGTTCTCTCCTGCTAATTCCTCTCACACCACACATTTTGTACCAATTAGTTACTTTTATTTACCTTATACTGTACATTTGTTAGTCCAGGATAACCAACACGTTGTTAAACGTCATTACTTCTGCATGCACTGTGTGTCACTTATGTCTCCATCACTTTTGTAAACCCTGCAGTGGACTAGCATGCATCCCATTGAGGGGAAGTAGAAATAAACAAGTATATTAAATAAAGTATGTATGTACTCCTAGTCGCTTTGTGCTGTGGAAACTAGAAAAAAGTGCCGTTCAGAACAAGTAGAATTTCCTGTGGGGCAAATACATTTTCATTCTCACTTGCCCAATAGGACCTTGAGGCAAGTGATCTGCCAGCTAAGTAAAAAAAAAAAAATCTTGCCTAGGGCAAGCAAAATTTGCATGAGAGCTGCTTGTCTGACAGCCAAGATGGATTGCCAAGTTTGTTTTGTTTTGTTTTTTTTCTTGAACCCTGGAAACCCTAGGATAGTCTTTAGCTGATACCAATGCAGACTTTACCTCTCACTTTTGTACTTAAGAGTCCTTCCACATTATTTCCTGTACACCACATACCACATTTCTAGAGTCAGTAAATTAAATTGAACCATGCACAACATGTGCTGAAAAATATTCAGTTTGGATCACAGTAAACTGTATTTAATTTTCCTTACACTATCTTAATATTAATAATGTCATCTTTAATTGGTAGGTGCATTCTCATTGTCAACCTGGTTGTTTCAAGATTACACCATATTGACCTTAAAGTCTAAGGAGAAAGAGGCAGAAAATACTGTTCAAGGTAAATGTTAATTGTCGTGATTAGATAAGGATTAAATCTCAAGACTATATCAATATTTCAAAACTATTATTAAAACTTTCTCTGGTTATCAATTTAGGTTAAAGTGACTTTTCGGCTGCCTTAACAAATGGTCAAAAAGATGCGAATAAATGAATATATACAACAAAAAGTGTGAAATAACACAATAAAAATGCATAATTAGAGTGGTGACAGAAAAAGGAATTTGGATAATAGAAAGAGACTAAATAAATTTAAGATAATTGCATAATTGTCTAAGCAGTGGTCGAGAGTTATTGTCTGCTTCATTAGTCATGGCAGTGTACCATGACTTGAGAGTTTTTTTGGAGGCATTTGCTTGTTCCTCCTTTAATTTATAACTCCAAGTAATGTCATTGCAGGAAATCTCGTAGACAAAGTTTGTTCCAAACACGAAAAAAAGAGCATTTTATCAGAAATGTCAAGCATTGCAACATTTCTCCTTTCAGATGTTTTCAAACCATGCATGGTTCAACAATCATCAAATCACCTTTGATAAATAAATGCTAATTAAGTAATTGACAAAGATGATTATTGTGTGCAAAATAACTCTCGAGTCATGGCACAGTGCCATGACTAATGAAGCAGACAATAAATCTAGACCACCACCAAAACAGTCTGCTATTCCTTTAAATTAGTATCTTTTAATTATCCAATTTCCCATTTGTTGTCGCCACTTTAAATATGCACTTTTATTCTGTATTATTTCACACTTTTGGTTGTATATTCAATGATTGGCATCTTTTTGATCATTCATTTAAGGATGCGGGTTGGCAGCCAAAAGCTCATTTTAAGGTAAATTTTCAACCAGAGAGTGTTTTAATAGCTTTAATATGTTTTACTATGGTTGCGCGACGGTTTTTTTTTTTTTTTTTTTTTTATATATATATATATATACATATATCAATATTGTTTTCCTACAATACTGTCAGTATGTTATAAATTTTAAAATATAACCAGGATTGGAAATAACAGCTAGGCAAGCTACATAATCTGACCTGATTAGGTATTTGGCCAGGCAAATCTTTTGTCTTGTAAGGCTTTGTTTATGGAATAATCATTTCCTCTAATGTGGAGAAAAATAGAGCATGCAATTTCCATGTCTTTTTACAAAATAGTTATCGTTTAACTATCGGCAATGTCGAGGAATGGCGTACTGAAAATCTTGTAAAAGACGATAAACAGATGTGGTCAAATTAAAACACATTACACACGCAGCATAGTCTTGAACCTGTTTTTTGAATTGAAATTGTTGATTTCGAAGTTGATAATTTCAGACCTTGTAATATTAGACTAATCTTATCTTTATTTAGCCTGGATAAATCTGAGATATTGTTCATACGTGTAGGTTACGTTAAACCTCCTGGAATCTTAATTGTGGCTTAGCCCCTCGCCACATTCGCCATATTTCTTTAGGATGTATTTAAACCATTCAGCCTGTTCAGGGCCAATCAGCAAGGGTGTTAGTTCAGCCTTGCCCAGGGTATTCTCCCACCTGCCATTTTGAAAAGTGGAGAAAGTCCTGGGGACGTGGTAGTCGAAGTCACAGTTCTATACATTCAAGTCTTGAAGTTCACTCTTAGGGCTCGGGGGGCGGGGGTGGGGGGTTTGGAGGGCGAGAGGAAAGCGGAATTGTAATTTTTCATATTGCTTGATTTTCCAAAGCTCTCGATTCTTAGAACTAAAATCATTTCCCTCCACTCAGTCAGACACAAATTCAACATGTACCCCGATTTCTTTAACTAGCTGATTTTTTCGAACCAATTCTCGTTACCCTTGGAAGTTTGAAAAATAGGGATTCCACTGTATGAACAGGATGACAGTAAATATCATTGCCGTTCTCTGCACATTGAATTTTTGTCATTATTCAACTATCGTTTTTTTTTGAAACTTAAGAAAAGTCGTAGCACATTTTATTCATTTTGACAACCATTTGAGGAAGTCGTTATGAGTGGTTTTTCGTTTGTTTGTATCTTTTGCTAGAATCGATAAATTTGATATATTTAAATTCGATATTTATCAATAAAATTGATAACGCTAAGTGAAAAATCGATAATTATCCATTAGTCACAACGAATCCTATTATCGATTTTTAACGATTTTTGATATCATTGTCTAAGTTTTATCAGTTGTTATTGAATGTTATCGATTATCAATTTTATCGATGGACTACCCAGGGAAAGTCTGGAAAGTTATGGCTTTGCAAAGTTATGCATTTTCAGAGATGATTTGTGTTCCCCCACCCCCCGCCCCAAAGATGGTCAGGCAGCCAGACTGTGGAATACAGGGCCACCCCGTTGCATCTTACTGAATTTGAATGATTCCTTTTGTTTTGTTGGTGAAGTTAAACACAGCACAGAGTTTTTCAACCACTCTGAAAACAGCGAAGTCAAGAAAGCAGCAATTAAACCACAGGATTTTTTTTCCCTTGCTTGGTTATCAAATTCTTCAAATAAACTGTGAAGAAAAACTGCTTTTCACAGTGAAAATCTTTGGACGCACTTGTAGAGAGACTGAGTAAAATAAGATTTTACTGTCATGCCAGTAGGAGCGTGATGTACGTTCTCAATGAGCCGTTCATGGCGGCATCGCTTTCAAAAGAGCTACTGAGCAGTTGTATTCCAAACGTCAGCAAACTGTAAGCTTTATTGTAGCTAAACCTAAACAATGGTGGGCTTTGTTACCTTCAGAGCATTATGACGAATCAGAGCATTGGTGCAAAGCATTAAAGCACTATTCATGTTTAAGATGTTAAACGTGCTTGGATTAAGCTGTTCAGTAGTACAGCCTTTTCTACTGGCTACCAGCAGACGACCGTCTACATATAAAAGCTCAAACAACCGTGTTCAGAGTCCATTTTGAGTTCGTCTATTAGCAACATAGCTACAGTATTGCTTATTGTAAACCTATCGTTAAATTTTTGTAAACCTTCCATGGCTCGTCCTCGCCACTCTTCGAACACTGTTCAGATCGTTACCAGAGGTGAGGACCTATAGAAGCTCTCCAGCAAAGTCCTCAAACTTGGCCGCCGCTGCCGCTGCCACTCCAACAGCCACGCCGTCCCAGACTGTCCTCAGCAACCATCCAGTGGTCCAGCTCAGAACGCGGGAGTCCCGAGACCTAGTGAGTGAGGCAAGAAGTACAATGGACCAGCAAAGGCGTCATGAGGAGCCATTAGTATCCTCACCTATTGAAATTTGTCCCTTAGATTTAGAATTAACTGTTCATCCAGATCATCCAGATCGTAATTTTGTCTTTAACTTGAAGTATGCTTAAAGAAGGCGTTCGTATTGCTTATTGTGGGCTGCGTTCAACCCGCAATCAAACAAACATATTTTTTTTCTGGTTAGTATGATTTGCACGAATTGAAAGCTTATCTCAATTTGTTCAGTAATTTCCCAAAATTTGCAAACACCGTAGCTAGTACGTACCAATAATTATCATTCATTTCACGAGCACTAAGATGGAAGGAAGTGTGGGCTCATTTTCCGTGTGACGTTGTGTGTAGTTTATTTGTGTAGATTTTACAGAGATGTATTTTCGATTTTACAGATATTTTTTCTCCTGCCCTATTTTCGATTTTACAGATATTTTTTCGCCTGCCCTTTTTACAGAGATAAGTGGACATTTTAGAGAGATTTCTTTAAATGTCATAAAATCTCTGTAAATTTTACAAAACATTTACAAGAAAAATAGCAACACTTCGTGGATATTTTAAGCGATCTGAAAGCGAAACATTTACTAAAATTTACAACCTTTACAAAATCTCTGTAAATGTGCAAATTTACAGACATTGTAATTTAGAAAGGAAATGTTGACATTTTGCAGAGATTTAACGAACTTTCTTGAAGTCTGTAAATGGTTCAAATTTTCCAGTGGGCCGGGAATTGTATTCAGTTAGTTGTAGGCTCAGACTCCAAATGTAGGAACTATTTAATGAGCCAGCCACGTAATCCGGAAGATACAATAAACGGCGAATCACTGTGGCTAAAAATGGTGAAGAAACTAGACTCAAAACCCTAAAAACAGCGGCAAGGCTGGCCTAAAATCTTAAACACGGCAAGAAAGTACAACAAAGATGAAAATCTGGAAAACTACGACAGCGAAGTTCAAATGTACGCGCGAGCACATTCTGGGCCACGATTGGCTAATTAAAATCACGTGAAATTACGCACGCGGACAAAAACTCGTGCTAAGGCGAGAGGGGTGAGTTCAGAGTTCGTGAAGCTCAAAACATCTTCCCCCCTCGATTAATGTTCATCATAGTCCTTCAGTTCGTTTAGACACTGATCGACTTGACGTCTTCTCATTTCTCCTTCAATGGCGGGTTGCCTCCTCTGTCTCTGTGGAGTGCAGGCAATTGGTCTAGCAGGCTCTTCTCCATCGCAACACGAGTTTCGCGAACTTCTAACAGAAACAGTTTCTGTAGAGGTCTCCTAAGACGCTTCCGCTTGGCATGGATTGAGGCAACTTCTATATCGTGGCTCCTCTTACGAGACCATCGTTTCCTGGATACACATCTAAAATCTTTCAAAGCTTCCACATTCCTCGGTTGGACTTTCCTTCTTCCATCACAATGACAATGTTACCTGTCTCAACTGATGGTGAGTTGCTGGCAGCTCCCTTCTCTAATGCTCTGTGGTGTTCTTGCAGCTCTACCACGTACTCTCGTTTCCATCGACTCCAAAAGTGGGACAACAATGACGTTACGTGACGCTCTCTCTTGGTGAGAATTTCAACATCACTTGACTCTTAATTCTTCGACGACGATAGATTCATCAGGAATGGACAGTTATCTTCTTCCCGTCAACAATTGAGAGTTGGTGAGAGGTTCCACTCTATCCTCTGAAGACACGTATGTGAGTGGTCTGGAATTCAACACACATTCAATTTCTACGACGACAGTCAAGAGCTCTTCATAAGTCAACTCGGCATTCTTTAAGTTCTTCTTCAGACAGCGTTTAACACATCGAACCATGCGCTCGAAGAAACCACTCCACCCACGGGGCACATTCTAAACTAAATTTCCACTTCACCTTGTGGTTTAGAAGAAAACTCTGCACTTCCGGCAGCTCAAAAATAGATGACAAGAATCTTAGTATTGTCCGACACGACCAATCTTGGTATTCCTTGTCTGCAAATAAAACGTTTGAAACCTCTGCTGAAAGTTTCTACACTCAGGTCCGGTACAACGTCAAGGTGGACAGCTTTACTACTTCCACAAGTGTATAGGGAAATGTAGACCTTCTCCATGTCACCCTTCTCCTTCGCACCGCGTTTCACAAATAATGGTCCAGCGAAATCTATTCCAGTGTTAGTAAAAGCAGGACTTTCTTCTACACGGAACTGAGGTAATGGCCCAGTTGGTGGGATGGCGTAATGTTGGCCCTTCGATCCTCTTGCAAATCATGCACCTTGAAAGCACCTTACGAACAACTTGTCTCCCTTTTACAATTCAGAACCGGGACCTCAGTTCCGCCAGAGTCTCTCTTGTACCATTATGAAGGACTCGCTTATGGTAATCATCAATTATCCGTGCTGTCAGGCAATGATTGGTGGGCAGAAGAATGGAATACTTAGCGTTAAATGGAATAGTTGCATTTTGTAATCTGCCTTTGCATCTGGGCAAACCATTGCCATCGGTGTACAGTCCCAACTGTTTCTTCAAGCTCTCGAATCGAGGAGATTCTACCACTGCTTGTTGCATCTCGCGCAACCACAGATTTCTGCAGCCTCATATTCGTCTGTCCTGATCGGTCCAGCTGCTGCCATGCCATTTCGCCGCGACTTATTATGCAGAAATCGTAACACAAATGCTGTAACTCGGAACAATCTCTCAATGTCACTTTATTTCTGTTGGTGGAACAGGCTTGATAAGGCTGGCATTCTAGCGTTAACAACTAGCCCAGAACAATGCCTCGGTCTGTCGCTGACACGAATTTCATCAAAGCAGACACTTGAGGGTTCAGTGGTATTCGCAAATTTAGGCCACATCTCTTTTCCGTCGACCAGCCAAGGAGGACCATGCCACCAGGTTTCAGACTGTTTCAATGCTTCGGCGTTCATTCCTCTAGAAGGAAAGTCGGCTGGATTTTCAATCCCAGGGCAGTGACTCCATGATTCAGACGGCACATTTTGACGAATTTCTCTGACTCTGCTCTCCACGAACTGTTTGTACTCTCTACCTACTCCTTTTATCCAGTGCAGTGTTGTAGTAGGGTCGGTCCAGCAATACACTTCATCAACCTTGATCATCGGGAGTGCAACACAGACACGGTCAACCAATCTTGACAAAATCAAGGCAGCTAGAAGCCCAAGTCTTGGAATTGTTTGCTTGGCCAGAGGTGCGACCCTTGTCTTCCTCATGACGGGTCGTGTGCAAGCACCCTTGCTCGTTTCAATTCTCAGATAAACCACGGCAGCATACGCCACTTCTGAGCTGTCTCCAAATCCATGAATCTGAAAAGAGACCACGGTTTCTTCTGAATTTGGTATGTAGCACAATTTAACTGAAATGTACTGGAATTTCAGCAAATCAGATAGCCAACTTGAGTACCTGAGGGCCAGTTCTTCATTGAGAGGTTCGTCCCAGCCAATCTTCAACTTGCACAAATCTTGAAACAGAGCCTTAACTGTAATGAATAGTGGAGAAATCAAACCAAGAGGATCATACAGTTTGGCAACAACTTTGAGAACGGAGCGCTTGTTTAAAGGCAGTTCTTTTGAAAATTGCACAAGCCAGTCAAAATAGAACATGAAGGTGTCCTTCGCAAAGTCCCAATTCAGACCCAGAATCTTCCTCTCGCATGAAATGGTGGAATTGTTTACTCCAAGCTGAGTTCGTGTGTACGTTTTATCTTCTTCAGATTCCGTAGAAGCCTCAATGATAAGTACTCCTTCTTCTTGGTCAATCCACTGCATCAGCTTCTCGGAATTTGAAATCCATTTTCTCAGATTGAAAGCTCCCTCCTTCATTCTAGACTTGGCCTTTGTGTAGAGCTGGAAAGCTTCAGGAGCACTAACTTGCCCCCCTCCCCCAATTGAAGTCATCTACGTAGAGCGAAATCAGAAAATCGTTTACAAACTGCGGATCCTCGGCTTCATAATTACACACGTGGTGTCTAACTGTCACGTTCAGCAGAAAGGGAGAACTGGTGACTCCAAACATAACACGGTTGAAACGTTTTACAACAGTGCTAGGATTTTCACAAGTTAGATCATTTATCCACAGAAATCGTAAAACGTCTCGTTCAGCTTTCGCCACTTGAACCATCACAAAGACCTTTTCAATGTCGGCGACCAAGGCAACTTGGTGTTACCTGAATCGCATCAAGACATCAGGTATTTTAGATGTTAGTGAAAGACCTGCCTGCAGACAGTCATTCAACGATGAACCAGTAGACTTGAGGGATGCATCATAGGCTATTATTACTTTGGCTGTCTGCTTGTGCTCACGTACAACTGGATGATGTGCCAAGTAATGAAGGCGACCAACCTGGACTGGCGCGTTGAGATCAACATCAGAGATTATTTCCTGCGACGATTGCTCGTCAATAATGTGACTGTACTCCGCGAATAGGTCAGGGTTTCCTCTCAGACGCTTTAGAACAGAGGCCAGGCGTGAGACTGCTAATGCAGTAAATTTAGTTTCGCCTTTGCGCGTTCTGATATGTAACTTGTCTGGCTGCCACTGTCGAATAAGATGTGCATATTCACCAGAGGATGCAATTGATGAACCCTCGAGACATGCGCAATGGCTGTTTGTAACAGGATTGACGTGTTCGAGTCCACATAAACGGTTGTAGAGGACTTGTTCTCATTAGATCTGCCTTCGCCTCCATCAGACGCCACCACACTGCTTCCTTGAGATTGGATTTCTGAGGTACCACTTCCACGGTTGGCATTTTCACAGATTGACATATGATGTTTTCCTGAGGAAATACGACACACTTTTTCGGTGAGCAATTTCTCGCCAAGTGGTTTGCGCCGTAAACAAACAAAGCAACGACCCTGTTGTTTTAATAGATTTCTTCTTGCGCTGATATCGGTAACTGTACCACAACTTGCACTTGGGTGACTCTGCTTACAGAATGTGCAGCTGACAGGTTGCTCAGACTGATTAGTTAGCGTTGCGCCGGTCGGGACATCTTTACCCTTATTCCTTTGACTTGAGAGTGGTCTCTTCGGAGTGAAAGAATCAGACGGGTTTGTTCCAATAGGTTCGCAGCGTTCCCTTGCTTCGATTTCAGAGTCAAAGGCCTTTAACAGAACATCCAAGTCCCATTCAGGTTTATCTGTGGCTTTCGAGATTATTAGACGCATGCTTGGGGGTAGTTTTTCCATAAGAAGGGGAACCAAGAGTTTCCCATACGACTCACATTGTATCCCCAGGGCTTGGAGGGCTTGAACGTGGGCCTCGACCCGATCATAAAGGAAGAGTAGGCGTTTCAAGTCATTGTAAACTGTACTGCTGCTACCTTCACTAGACTCTCCATGTGCACATTAATGATTATCTGGGGCTCCCCAAAACGTTTCTTTAAAATATCTTTGGCTACTCCATAGTTTTCTGCTGTCAGCGTTAGCCCTCGAATTAGCTCCTGCGGCAGATCCTTCCAGTAAATTTCTCAAGTAATTAAATTTATCAACATCTGATAAACCAGGATTGTCATCGACAGCACTTCTGAATGAATCCCAGAATGGAGTTAAAGAAATAAGATCACCGTAGAATTTCTTAAGAATAATCTTGGGCGGTTTTGCTTCCTGGCTCCTAAGCCTTCTGTAAACAAGTTAGAGTTAGAGTTAGAAGGATAATGAAAAATTGACTTATCTGTGTGTCCAGAGTTTTCCACTTCTACTGCGTTTAGCACCTCGTAAATTTGCACTCTCATGTGATGAATAGATTCTCTGAATATTCCAGTTTCGCTGATTTCGTCTTTAATATGCTCCTCCGTGATTAAGGTCAGAGTCCAAGAATGTCCAATATTTCGGTTAGAGCGATCCGATACGTTTTCACTTGATTTGCCGCAGAGAGTCAGGCTTGTACCTTTTCCAGAGTTGTTGTCACGCAGCCTTTATGACCTCCAAGGATTTTCTTCTTTTTCAGCCCTTCGTCAGCCATGTTTTCCTATTCTTTGAGTCGTTGAAGGTAAACTCTTTAGACCAGTCGCATCCCGGATCTCGGCACCATGTTGGGAATTGTATTCAGTGAGTTGTAGGCTCAGACTCCAAATGTACGAACTATTTAATGAACCAGCCACGTAATCCGGAGCATACAATAAGCGGCGAATCACAATGGCTAAAAATGGTGAAGAAACTAGACTCAAAACTCCAAAAATAGCGGCAAGGCTGGCCTAAAATCTTAAACACAGCATGAAAATACAACAAAGATGAAAATCTGGAAAATTACAACAGCGAAGTTCAAATGTACGCGCGAGCACATTCTGGGCAACGATTGGCTAATTAAAATCACGTGAAATTACGCGCGCGGACAAAAACTCGTGCTAAGGCGAGAGGGGTGAGTTCAGAACTCGTAAAGTTCAAAACACAAAGACTTAACACGAAATCCGATAGGAAGTCGAACAATTTCAGTTTTTAGTGGACAAAATCCCTGTGCCAGAATAATTTTAAGTGTATTACTGCCATATTTGCATTTCTTCAAGCTAAAGATATAAATAGTGTCCTGAAATAACACCGAAAACACTGCTTATTTAGACAGCATTGTGCAATGAACCTCCCGAAATCCCCTAAAAAAAAACATAATCTGCAATGATTTAAAAGGCTACACAATTTTTTGCCATTATCAACCTTCGGCAGAATTTTCTTGAGACACAAAAATGTTTTTATAATCTGCGGAAATCATCGGAAGGCTTTGAATGAGCTTAGCCCCTCTTTCGTAAAAACTGCAGAAATTTCCGTGAAGACTATAACCCATAACAATCGCTCTCCTTTCCAGCGTTTGCGCATGCGTCATTAAAAATTGATTAATTGATTAATCAGGCGAACGTTAATCATAACTGTTGCAAATTCAAAGAATAACAAACTGTAGCCGTCTAGCTATATTAGCAATTGCGTCAAAGAAAAGCCATTTAAGACGTTTGTCAGCGACCGATACTTTGCCAAATTTCCAGAACTCTAACAAACCGCAGCTCTGTAGCTACATTTGTATTTTCCGTCAGAGATATACCATTTAACTAAAATTTGTATTGGAGGGTAGGAGAAGGAAATAAGAGAATATTCTTTTAAGATGAAAACCAAATTTTTTTTTTTTAGACAACTGTCTGTGTGGCATCTTATAATTATTGGACGCCTTATAAGTAGCTATTATTAACACATCGTAATAAATCGGATCCGATTTACCTAATTTAATAAGCATGAGGGCTGGAGACAGTTCTTATTTCCCTCTTGTTGTTATACGGAATACTGGAAAAATTTATATTCATTGTCGTAGAGTAAAATATTTGTGAGGTTGTAGTTTCTGATTCTGCAATGGAAATTAGAACGGTTCTGAGACTGATATCGATGCCGATATGATTACAAGTTATTTCTAAATTCTAAGCCTGGGATAATGATGCAATTCTAGCTTTCTGACTGGTTTACTGTGTCTCGGTTACCAGCCATTATACCTGCATTTGACCTTATATGGAAATAAATGCGGCAAATGTCACTCGGCATAAAATTTTTGCGGGAAACCAAGTTTCATCGACAAAAAAATAGATGAAGGAACAGATTCGGTGAGCTGTCTGCAGAATAAATACGAGAAATTACGGACAATGCGGTCCTAATAACAACAAAAAAGCCACAACGTTCGGGATGAGATTATTCAACGGTACGTATCCGTTAAGTTTCCCTTTAAAAGTTGCAAACTTTCAAATATGAACGTCGAGATTTTACGCATTTATGTTTATTACCTATAAGATTACGTAACAACAACAATTTTTACCTTAGATACTGAATGGCTTGCTAGTCCTGGCGGTACCAAATTTTCAAAACCGATAAAAGAATTGTCAAAAGAAGAACTAACTGTTTTTTCTGAAGAGTTTTTACGCGTTTGCGAGGAAGAAGCATGGCACGTCAGCTCACAAAAGTTCATCAATGAAATTAATTTGAGAGCCGCCACTGCTCGTTTCTTTACCTCGCCGTCGCTCAAAAAACCGTTTTCCATTATCTCTGAACCCGCTTTTACTGAGGCTAATAAAGTATTAGAGCGTTTGTAAAAGACCTCATGAAGACGGGCAGCATTGCCGGCGTAGTCCATAATAAACCAATTTCCAATGAGCAAATGAATAAATTAACTGTTCGACAGCGGCGTGCTCAGACAAGCAGAGAGCAAAAATCCGGCGCAGCTAAAGAGAACGACCTAGTTTTACTTCGGTCTCCTTTTTGGCCGACGAGGACAAATTATTCACCGCCATCTTGCGCCAACAACTGATTCGGTCCGTGGGAAAAACCCCTCAATGAGTTTAGCATTTTGAGCTGAACCGAAGTCAGTTCGGTTCTTTAAATAACACGATACGAAAAACCATCAGGGCGGCCTCGGAGATTCTGAAGATGAATCCGACACTAGATAGTTTCTGTCCCTGACTCTGAAACTGGCCAGCAATCAGCTCCACCATCCAACTCGAAATGCCAACAATTCAACAAAGCACAGCAAGGGAACGCTGAAAGAGTTCTTGTCGACAATAGTTTTCGCACTACGTCTGTGTCACATGGCGAACAAAGTTTTCCGCAGTATTTTTACAACTGTAATGTGCAAGTGCACAATTATTACTCTTCTCAATCATCGACGATGACTCAAACTTGAACTCTTTTCAAAATTTCTGATCAAGGTTGTATATCATTCATTTGGTAGACGTTCCTTGAATTATAGATGACTGTAGTTTTCGTTCAGCAGACTCGCTTGTTTCGCTTTCCAATTTTTCATTCAACTAAGTTTATAAACGGCGCACATGCCATGTGATTTCCCGCTTGCTGTTGTTTTTGCCACATCAACTTCCGGTCGTTTTGTAAAATTAAACTCCAATAGAATTAAGCTATAACTCCCAAGTATACAAGCGTATCGAATTTAGTAAAACAATTATTCCATTAGCGCTTGTTGGATATGAGATTGGTTATAGCCAACTCGGCCCTACGGGCCTCGTTGCCTATTAACCATCTCATATCCAACGCGCTCTCATGGAATAATTGTTAATTATTGTTTGCGTAGTTCATTATTTGTCGTCTGACAGCGTTCCTCTTTGCCATACGACAATATATACTGAGCAAAAAATTTAATTATTTTAGCAACTTATAGTATAATCAGTGTATGATAAAGAAACGCACAAAGAACTATCAATATCTAAGGCTTTTAGACAGTGAAGGCAGTGACGGCAATTCCTTTTTAGTTTTTAGTTCAAAAGATTTACAGGTAACTCATATTTTATATATCTTTTAGATCGAGTTTGGCTCAACTTCCTTTGAAACAACTAATCCCCCACAGCGAGTGTCTAGTTAAACCAATTTTTTTTTGCGTTCTAAGGGTTTAAATATTCCTTATTGTTTGGGGGAGAACGCAAGTCTAATAGAAGAATTACCATCAAATGACATGTTGGAACCTTGAGGTGCATTTAAATGGATCTTGGAACCTCGGGGTGTCTTTTAAGGGAACTTAGAGATATCGATTATAAGAAAAAGATCAGAGTTGTACTACGCAACTATGTAGCTTATCTTTATTTGATAGTATTATTGTTTTTTCCGGCCGAAGCTAAATATTACTATTTTACTGCAGATTTTAGGTTGAAATTATTATTTTTTTAATATTCTTAGATTATAGCGAATGGCATTTCTGTGAAGCTTGGAAATTATTTGGTGCCTGGTTTTGGAGCCATAAAAGCCTGATATGACGAAAATAAGTTCTTGCAGAAATGTTATTAGCAACGAACATACGGCTAGTGCTGTCTTTGTTGCCTTTTGAGAGAAAGGAACAATTTTATGCGGTTTAGTTAAAAACGTGATTTTATTGTATTTACAAATTTTCAACACAAAATTATGTTCTTTCCAAAATCCCAGCCTCGAGTTTATTCTTAAGATTTTCCTAAAATTTCGCAAATTTCAGCCTCGATATTCTTATGAATTATATTCTTATAAGAAAAAGAAAGAGTGTATGCCAATTGGGAAAACGAGTTAAATACAAAATAGCGTTTTAAATACAAATATAGCATACAGTCTGCTGGCTTTAGAGAAAAGACGGAGAGATACTATTTTGTAGCGATAGCAGCGTTTGCTATTATCGGAGTCGTGAAGCGAAAGGTCTGGCCAAAGAATTTGATGTTCATGTTGCCATAACAATTATGTTTTGTTTCTTTGGCCGGGTCCATATAATTTTTGAAGTTTTCTGCGGTAGATCTAAAGACTAAATTTATTCTAGTTTTCGTTTTTCCACTTTTTCCATTTCCCCTTTTTCAAATATTCATGGTCTCGCAATTTTATAAAATCTCCAAAATGACGGATGTGAGGTAATGCATTTTTTAACGTATAGCCTTATTTCCATTTCGTCACATGAAAATGTTTTTGGAAGACAGTATTTAACACAATGAAAGCAAGAGTTGCGTAGTATTGAAGCATAATGTTGCGCCTAGGGCATCTCCGAGTACGTCATTAAAGATTGATTGACGAAGCTAACCTCTGTTACCACCAAGTTAATCATGTCTGTTGCGAAATTAAAAGAAAAAAATAAACAAATCGCCGCCGGCAGCCCTCGCTATTATTAATTTCATTACAGAAAAGCCATTAGAGATTTGTATAAGAAGTGAGGGGGTGTGGCGCTAGGAGATAGGAGAGAAACATTGAGAAGGAACATAATCATGACGCGCGTATTACATTAACAGACAACGTATTAAACAGGTTGTTGGGGATCTTTTTGTTATTGGATGCCTGAAAAAGTTATAGGAGTAATATATTGCAATAAAGCGGAATTACTTGTACGTATGCGGACTGGAAGCAGTTCTTTTTCCCACTGGTCGCCGCGTTTTCTTATCTTCAAAGGTAGGCAAGTCGTCATTGTAACGACAAATACCAGTATAGCATTTAGTCGTATGAAGTTGTAATGAGGGTACTTAAAGGGAGCTGTAGCAAACCACGACGGCGAAGCAAGCTCAACTATTTGTTCATATCATGTCACCATGCCCGTGTTTATGTGTATTTATTCGCAATACCGTACAAATATTAGTGAAACTGGTCGTTCGAATTCTCTTCAATTAATTTTCTTGTCTGTTCATCGTCTAAAACATAAAATCACGGCTTGAATCATTCGAAAATTTAAACAGCTCGTCAATTTGGTGAGTTTCAAAATCTTCCTTTTAGGCTATAGAGTACGGTTAAACCTGTATTAAGCGGACACCTTCGTTAAATTAGCTATTTATATACTTTAATAGCTTTTATGACCCTTCAATGTAAAAATAACCTTCGTGTGAAAATCTATTCAATGCATATCATTTCTGCGGTAAGATATTGAGTACTTGCAATATGATTGGGTTGTATTTTAATATAGGCCGGAACAACACGAAAATACGTCCTCCTTCCATATTGTTATTTTCTTTCGTGAGTCGACTTCCGTTCAGACGATTCGACCTTGCAGGAGACGATTC
>NW_028301578.1:3235000-3285000 GCF_042242905.1 Orbicella faveolata | reverse complement strand
CTTTGCAAAACTAATCTGGCATCGAAAGTCATATGCTTTCGGCCAACAAAACTTGAACATCAGAGCTTTAATAAATCCCTGTATTTTACTACCCTACATTCGTGTCTATTACCGCCTCCATTTTCTGTCTCGCTGTGATGGCATTTGATCGATTCTTTGCTGTTGTGTATCCTTTCCGAAGTAGCATTTGGTTCAGGAAGCCCAAGATCATTACACCACTTGTTTGGGTCTCATCCATAGCCTTGATGTCAATCGCACCAGTTTCCTTCAAATCCGAGAATGGTGTCTGCTTCTTTATTAATGATACTATTCTATCGCATCTGGCCTTTTGGAGTTTCAACCTTGTTATCGACTACCTCCTGCCCCTCGCCATCATCTCCAGCCTCTACATCGTAGTTGCTGGAAAACTGTGGCTCCACGAAATGCCTGCGGATGATGAAGTACCTGTACTCCAACGACAATCAGGAAATCGTTTCAGTCTGTTTTCCTTAGCCTTTGTCGTTGTTGCTGTTGTTGTTGTTTTTGCGTTTCCCAAGCAAGCGAGACATTTTGAATTTCAGAGTTATGGCGGTGCATGACATTGAGCTACAAACGCTTTTGTCACAAAATGTATACTTATCTCGTGATTTTTACCCCATTCAGAAGTTAAAGTATTAGGAAAAGTGTTTATGTAAATGCTTGTTTGCTCAATACAGATAATCAGTCGGCTAGATAGCCAAAGTAAGTTCCAGATGTTTACACTATTTTCCGGCCGCAATGTTGGTTTACCGCAGAGGTACACCAACATGGTGGTTCCATACTTGGCTCTTTAAATTTGTGCAAAATATTTCGACGAATATCTGAGGTTTGGGAAAACGCACAGAAAAATTAGATAAGTGTCATCTTTATTAATCTCCTATTACATGACAATTTCTTGACTTTATCCACTAAATGGTTTTCGAATAATTTTTTTATTGCATCAGGATTGCGTGACAGAGCAAGCCGAGAATTGTTTTGCTGGGGTCAACATACATTAGTTTCTTCCAGCTTAAATGTATCATAATTTGCTACATGGGTTTCATTCTTGTAAAGACACATAACTCTGTTACAAGAATATAACGAGAGACTATCGTTTAGTTCGAGATTTTAACTTTATTATACTTAACGAAGTTTCTCAGAACGTTTTACCTAGGTGTAATCGAACAGATACATTCGTAAACAAATTCTCTAACCTTTCTGCTCTTGTTGCTCAGACGTTTTTAAGTTCGTGCTGGGATTCTACTTGGTTCACAACCACGTCTAAAAATATGATGACGCTTCTAAGATACTTTTTATCAAGTTGAAGAGTTGATAGCCCCGGTTGATAGCTCCTTTGGTATAACATGATTCTTGATAAATTCTCTCAAAATGTTCGCTCGTAAATTGATCTCTCATAACGCTTGCAGACCGGCCCGTTCCGAAAACGCTTAACGTCCATTAGTGTTGGTCTACCTCGAACGGTATGTTCGTTTGTATGTGATTTCATCGCCCTAGAAATCATGGAATCCGTGCTAACTTTTGACGTCGACAACTTCTGTAAATTGCATGTGCTGACGCATGCAGAGGTGACGCATGCACCTTAGAGACCAAACGGCGATTTGTGACTTAACGTGAAAGAAAAAAAAAAAAAGCGGAGCCGAAATTTAAACCTAGGCCTCACTGCCTGGGTAGAAATTCACTTCTATAGAGAGCTTTTCATAAAGCCAAACTGTATATGGCTTTTTTTTAACAACTCGTTCTTAAACCCTCAAAAATTGTTTCATTGCTTTTCCTAAAACAACTCTTCGAGTTTATTTTGACACTACGCTAAACTAATTGACAATCTGACTCTAGACAATTGCTCTTTTTCAGTTCTCATGCACAATAGCTAAGTCTAGTTTGTTATATGATATCAGGAGCCATAATCGGGGATGGAGACCGTAAGACTCGGGATTCGCGCGCACCTATGATATGGGACAATTTTTCTATTTTTAGAACAAATTACGCCATCCTGACGTCATATATTCGCGCGGATTCACGCACATGTCGGGGGCTCTCGCGTGTATGTTGTCACGTTGCGTGATCAAATGGTGAGAGTTGAGAGATTCTCTTGCGTATTTTTCACAGCGATGGCCGGGAATAAGGCAGGGAATACGAACCAGGGCGCTTATATGTAGTTTTATGCTCCGAACTAACGGAAAAGGTGAGTTTTTCAGGGTCGAAAACAAGACTTCAATCTCGCGCTGGGAATGAATAATAAGATCTGCTCACGCTAGTTGTAAGCTTGCGCGTATGTTTTTGCGTTTGTTCTGACTTAAGAATATAGCAAGAAAACTCTCTACTCTGGTATCGAGTTAATTTGTGAGTTTTTCAGACAATGCTTAATCATAACCAATGCCTGTTTTGATGGTTTCTGGTTGTTTCTGTTTGTTTGGTGAATTTGCAAAAGTTGTTGAAAGGAAAGTCTGACGCGTACAATTAGCTCATTTGCATAGTGCAGCTCGTGCATTTTCAAGTCCGAGTCGGTGTTTTCGATTGTCAACAAATCTTGACAAAGATTTCTTTCGTTATCTTTTGTGCTGAGATGCTGTAACAAATTTCACGAACACAAGAAAGGCTACTAACATCATATGTGTTTCTTCAACATAAGCATAGTGAAGTTTTACACTGCGAAAATGAAAATAGACAAGGAGTTTTGATAGCTCGACCAGCAAAATCGAAATCGTTATTCCAAGTTGATTAAAGAAAGCGTCATCGTAACTTTGCTGATTATTTCTGCTTTATTCACATATTTTCAGCTTAGCTTTTAATATATTCTCAAACATTTGTCAATCTTAAAGATATTTAAAAACTATAGAGTTATTGTTTGAGTTCGATGTACGCTTTCACACGAAAGTGCGGCGGAAGTACAATTTGTCATGTTTACTGACTGTACAAAAACACGCATCGGCGGGCTCTCTCATTCATCGACAACAGAAAATTTACTGGATTTTTACACGAATAAAACTGAGCAGTATCTACGGACGTAAAGTTATCGGGCTTTGATGAAACATCAAGCGTTGCTTACAATTCAAGCGAAATTCAAACTAGCAATTATTTTGTTTTACTTTTCGGTCGCGATAGACTGACAAATTCCTCGCAAGCGTGTGGCAAGAGGAGCTAGGAAACCATGAAGTCCTGAAGTTCTGCTATACCTAAATATATCCAGCTAGTTTTTTGCTGTGTAATGGAAAAGCTGTTAATCTTCAACATATGTGAAATTTAAAGTGGAGTAATGTACAGCTCATGTAAAAGAAGCATCCGTCGGAACACAACTTGGTCAGCGATAAATATGAGCTTACATCGGAACATACCTAAATTCGACACTGACTTACTTCACTCAAACTGGAGCAGCTTACGACGAAAATACTTAAGCAAAATTCCAACAGTCAAGAGCGTTGAGTTGTGGGCCAAAAGCATGAAACATTTCGGGAATTTCGGACGCCATTTCCCCCGCGCGACATCAGCAAAAATCCTCGCAGCATGTACGCGCGTGTGCCGCAGGCGATGGCGCAATTTGTTCTAAAAATAAACTTTGACCCATATCATGGGGACAACCCCAGTACTAGAAATGGCGCGCTTACGGTCTCCGTCCCCGATTATGGCTCCTGATGATATGGCTATTTGACGAAAGTTTTAATTTCGTCTTGGCTGTTTCCTTCGCCCTGTCAGGCACCAACTCATTCAAAATTTAACGCTGTGGATTTGCTGTTCTCCTGATATTGTAGCTCGTCGGGGTAATAAAATTCACTCTCAGAGTGTTCGTCGCCACTCGTCGTTTCCGCCGCTACAATTTTCAGAAAAAAAAGCGGTAGTTTTTTTTTTTTTTTTTTTTTTTATATAATTACCTCTTGCTTTCATTTTGAGGCCCGTTGTCGGCCCGTGGGCATTACGGGAGAAAAATGTCCTAGAATTAGCCAATCAGAGCTCGCGTTATATCGACTGGGTACAAACAAAAGCCATATAAAAGATATTTTAGCTAATGTTATTTGATAGGGTAAGACACAATACCTAGCAAAATGTGTCCTTTGCCAAGCCTGAAAATTTGAAAACACTTGGACAGTACAATCCAAGTCGATTCATATGTGTAATGAGGCTTTAACAATTTTGTTATGTCTTTGAGCTTTGAATGAGGAGGGGACTGGAGCAGAGCGGCTGGAAGGAGGGAGCGGTAGGGGAGAGGGCTTCTTCATTAGATGGAGTTTCATTGAAATTGTACGGCCAAGTATATTGATGACCTTGTAAATACAAATGAAATGATTGTGCAGTGTCATGATTAGCGATTTCCCGTTTTTGTTTGTTTGTTTTGTTTTGTTTTGTTTTTTGTTTGTTTTTTTGTTTTTGTCTTTTTCTAATTTATCTGCTTGAAGCTTTTTAACGGAGAAAGGTGTAATTAAAACAAGTCGAGGTAAATCTGTAATTTCCAAAATTATTTGAATATAACCTCTAAAATGTCGTATGGTTTTATTATCACATGACCCGACGGCCCCGCGCGCAATTTCCTTGGAAAACCATAAGAAAAAAGGTCCTGTAGGAAGGCCGTACGCGTCGAAGTGATAGGGCCGGAAAAACACGTACGGCCCTACTAGAAACTCGATGCGAGTTATTGACAAAACAATTTTGTCGCTGGAAAATTTTGTTCTTTTCAAAATAAGAGATGAAACTGAACATTCTGAGAGCGAAGTTTACTATCCAGGCGAACTGTCCGATGCAGAACTACTTCAGTCGCCAACTCACTCCGAAAGAACAGAAAGAAAGTCCACAGTCCTCACAACTGAAGAAGTCCACAGCTTTCTCAGAAGCCAACAACAAGCAAACGGGCGGTCAAGAAAACAACTTTTCCGAATGAATTGTCCGATAATTAACCTTTGGAATAAGCAAACAGTCTTGAGGCGAAACTTCTTTCAGTGGAAAGCATCAAAGAATTCATCGTAAGTCAAAAGCAAGAAAACCGGCAAGTCGCGAAGAAAACAAAGTATGATGTAGATTTTTTCTTCGAGTTTCCAGAGTTGCGAGAAGAGAAATCACAAACATACCTTGTGCACAGTAGGATATATTGCTCTGCAGTTTCTACATCAGTGTTGTTTGAAGAAACAAAACTGAGTACGAACACAAGTTCATTACCGTACAGTTCATCCAGATTATAAAACTCGCTTGAATTTCCACTACATAGCAGAGCCAGCAAAGTCAGCAAACCCAGGTACTGTTTGCGGGAGCTAACATCGGTGTCATTAATATTCAGTCGCTGGTTCTTCCTTGTTCAAGAGAATCCAAGAGGTAGACATCTTCAGATGAAGAAGATTTGTGAACAATTTCACTGAAGCGTGAAGCGAACTTTTGTCCCTCGTTAAGTTTTTGATGGTTTTGACATATCTTTGACAGCTTTATCTCAACTTTCTGTTGGCTTTTTGGCATGAATTGTAATTGTAGACTTACATTGAAAAACAAATATGAGAAAATGAGTCGTGTTTTTCGATGAATTGTGAGTTTCTTGTTCCACGCGAAGAAATAAACGACGATGAGTTTTCATGGTAGAATCTTTTCTGTAGTTTTTCCGCGCGGCCGTCTGATGTTATGTAATCGCGTACTATTTAGGTTCAACCGTTAAGTGGTCATATGATAAAATGCTTATTGACTGAGTAAGGTCGGGCCGGACGGGAAAATATTTGTCTCTCGGTCAGGACGCACGGACCTCGCTGCGCTCGGTCCGTACGTCCTGACCTCGAGCCAAATATTTTCCCGTCCGGCCCTCCCACTCAGTCAATAAGTACATAGTATTTACGTCGCAGAAAAAAAAATAAATGTAAAATTCCTCCAGTTTGCCAAAGATCTTCTTTGAAAAGCTTTGCTTTCGTGACGGATCAGTGTGGACGGTAGGCCTAACCGTACAAATATATATAAAGCTGCGTTTTGAAATTCCTCCGGCGTAGTGTGGACGCGGCCTAAGAATTGAAGATCGAAACTTTGGAATTCATTTGCGATGCTTCCTTGCCTTTTTTTGGTTTTCAGCAGTTAAACATTGTATGTTCACATCTGCCCGAGTACAACGTTTTCATTTCCAACAGCAGATCAAGGATAAAGTCCTACCATTCATAGCTGCTAAAAATAGGTGAGGTTCGTTGAAACGGTTCACTTTAAAACAGTGCGTTAATAGCTTGCTCTAACGGTCACCTATATCTATGCAGGATTGAGAAATTCGATTTTCTCAAGCTTTGTCAGGAAGAAGGTTTTTACTAACTTATTTCAAAACTGTAACTTTGAGGTTATTTGGATTTTTATTCTCTTGTCAAGGCGGCCTTCATACTATTTTTCCCCGAAAAGAGCAAGACTCGACCCCAAAATTATCGTCTTTTTACGAGCACTTAGCAAGCCAAAATAATAAGCCTGGTTGGAAAAATTAACCCGTACTATTTAAATGTCATCCTTTTGCAGTCATTAAGCGTTGTCAGATCCGCATGAAATTTAACTTGGAGTTTAAAAAAATTTCAAAGTTATACGCATCGTAGCCTGCGTAGCAGGCGTATAAAGGGGGGGGGGGGGGGGTGGGGGTGGAGGAAGAGAATTCGGGGACAATGTGTTAGGTTGGTCATCAAAATTTACTTTCTTAGTGAAGACACACACACACACGCACGCACACACACACACACACACACACACACACAGAAAAACTGTTTTTCTTAATTTACCAAACTTATGAAACCAGTGTAGGATTCCATTTTCCGTATATTTGTTTTTGGGTTGTTTTAAAGCTCTATTAAAAAAAGTGTGTTAATTCCTCAAACTAATCGCGTGTACCCTCACCTACCATACTAGAGTAATAAAGTTCACGCACACTGTGTACTAAAAAAAATGAGAAATAAATTTACACTAAAACAATAGTAAGAAAATTCTGACAGTCCTGACCAACTTAATGAAAATACTACTTTCACTTCCTTTATCATTTCTCAAATGAAATTGATTTCTTGATTTCGACAAACCTATTTATAACTATTGGAGTCCAAAATTCGGACATGTTTTTCTTCCATTTTTAATTAATTTTTAATTAATTTGGATGATGCATTACGGCTACCGGATATTGCAACTTCTTATTAGAGCCGATTTAAGACTTCCTGTAAAAGACTTTTCTTGGATTTAATGACAAAACACGAAAAAAAAAAAAAAAACGGTACAAATTGTTCGTCGATCTTCTTTAGGAGTTTTAAATTTTCATCCCGGTAATTTCCGCGGGTGTTAGATTTAATGTAGTGGTATTTCAGTACATTTTTCTAAACCGAAGATTCTAGTTTTTTTTTTTTTTTTTTTTGGTTTAAGGTTTTTATATTGGCTAGTGAATAAATAGATTATGTTAACTGGTATCAAGCCATTGGCTACTACTAAAAGATAACATATATGTATATATAAAGCTAGACGGCTTTCAATTTGTTTACTCATCTAGCCGCGGTAACACTAATAAGTGAAAGCGTTCTGTAATATAGAAGTCCGTACGAATCTGAAATTACAATCGACAAGGATATAAACTTCGTAATAACTTATTCTCTTGATTATTTCCAATGTCACACCACATCTGTGATTATCTAGTGGTGAATACTGAACTCTTTTTTGGTGAATGAACTGAAGAATTTTTTTTTTTTTTTTGGGTATTGTTATTATTAATTATCATTATTAACTTTATTTTCTTGCACCTTGCATAAACTATTAGCGGAAACTAAACGGTGCGCCAAGACCAAACACACTTCTGTTTATACTTCATAATCTTGATCTTAGTAGTTTGAATCAAACTATTCAATCTCTTTTCTTGCAGATAATCAGTGTTTCAGTGACAGCTGATTCATTGCTGCTGGTTTAACTTGTCAATAGCTTTAATTCTGTGTGGCGAAGATATTTTTTAATATGTAGATAGTGTCCCCAGTTATATTTTTGTCAAGCTAATTAAAATTCTCTCTCATTCACTCAAAGAATATTCTTGGAAGTTTAAAACTAGTATATACCATTACTTTATGATTTTCAGTTCGTATTTACAGTTTATTGAAATCATAATCTGTGTAATTTACAACAGAGTATTCTTTTTGCGAAAACACCCTTGCATTCGGTGATGCATTAGCGCTGAAGAAAATTTAAACCCCCTCCATGTTCATACTACGACGGAGAAATTTAAGAACGCAGCTTTATTTCTACGGTTTGGCTTACCATCCACAATAATCCGTCACGAAAACGGTGGGATATTTGAAAATGCCGGCTTCGCGGTTTAGTGTGGAAGGAAAACATTTTGAAAACGGATCTTTTCGAAATCGATGAAAACGTTATAAACATGTGATTCCCAGCCAACTTTTTACTCAAACACAAATCCAAAATGACCGTCGATTGTTGCGTTTTTTTCAAACTGTTTCTCTGGCATTCTGTGAACGGGACCTAAGAGCAAAACCAAAGGCTACTAAAACTAAACAAAGTTAATGGAGCTCTTAGAACTGTTTAAAAACTAACTGAGTCCATTAGCAGACGCCGTTTTCCTCGGGTTAATTACTTCTACTAACAGCTACCATGCTACACTAGTTACAATCGCACTAATAAACTAAAAATAAAAATTGAATTTACTTTGATGAATTACAGATCCGGCAGTTGCCTCAAACAATTGACCAGTTTGAAACAAATGACGTCTATACATGTAGTGTTAACTTTAATAAAAATAAGGCAGGGCGCAGCTTATCAAATTGATCTGCGCCCTTCGAAAATTTTACCGCCTGTGTAATGGGTTTTATGACAGTTTTGCACTCTATGTCAACACACGAAAGGCAGGCATCTCCTCTCTAAGAACAGCCTTGGCATTGTGCTTCGTATTTTAAAATTTTCAAGGTACGTAGGTTCAATTCTTCATTTCTTTGTTCAGAGCCTCGTTATAACAGTATCTCCTTGTGACTGAATTTTCCGAATTTACATATATCGTAACTGCACTTCAGCTAGAGATCTTGCTAAAAAAAGATCTAAAATTCATATTCATTTGTCGCTTGTTATGTTAATGAAACAAATCTGCTAAAGTGTTGATTTTGTGCAAGAACCTCATTTAACAAGAATTTTCGGGAAATTCCAAGTTACCCTCTTTTTTATATATTTATATAAGAATTTATTTTATAAGAATATCGAGGCTGAAATTTACGACATTTTAAGAATATTTTAAGAATAAACCCGAGGCTGAGATATTCAAACATAATTTCGTGTGCTGAAAGGCTTTATATTTTAAAATAAATCGTATAAAGTTCTTCCTTTCTCTAAACTTCAAAATCAGCCATAAAGCAACAAAAACAGTACTAGCCGTATGCTTGCTGCTAATAACATTTCTGTAAGACAATATGGGCGTCATATTAGGCTTCAATACATACAGACTGGCTCCAAAATTACTTTAACACCATTCAATCACCAAATACATTCGGAAACAGAAATGTCCTACACTATATGATCTAAGAAATTTTCATACGAATATTTTCAGCCTAAAATCGGCGGAAAATTAAAACAACAATATTCAACCTCGGCCGAAAAAACAATAGTCTTATTAAAAGAAAAAAAAAAAACAGAGTGTAGGAGCTAAACCTTTAGACCATAAGCTATCGAGAAATTTACAGATCTCAAATTTCAGCTGCCAGTTACAAAGTGCACCACTTCTCAACTGAGTTGTCTGAATTGTGCTTTGTGCGTGATAACTTCCAAACTTTGGCAAAAATAAGAATTTTTATGAAACTTCTGGGGAGATATATAGACAGAAAACCTTTTATTAAAACGAAAGTTTACAAGAATAAGTGCTAGAATTGCTCAGCTTTAACCAGATATACAAATAAATAAATGAAATGACTAAATGGATTTTTTTGAGTTATTTGTCCCCATTTTTATCGTCCTATTCTTAAGCTTTTAATAGAAGAAACCAGTCGAAATTTCAAAAGTCACCCTATTTCTTCCTTTTCTACACTAAGGTTTGTAAACTGATATAGTCAGAGCCCCTTCTAAGTGCCAACACGTGTACAAGACTGCGTTGTGGGCCATTAAGAAGACAGGCCTTTCGGTAGAGATCCTGATTCTCCACCAACATACTATTAACCAATATACCGTCTCTTCTTCACTCATCATTTCCTACATGTTATTCATTTTCATTTGTCGATCTATTGACTCATTTTCACTCATTGGAGTTGAAAATACGGAATGTTTTCATTTTTTCGCAAACTGATATGTTAATTAATCGACACAGGAAATATTTCGGCTACTGAGGTGAAAGTTGCAATTCCTTACAACTGAGTTGAGACTTCCTGTAGCTGTCGGAAACGTCTTGTTAGCATATTGCGTGACAAATAGGGCGTGGAGATTTCACATTGATGTAAACTGAGCCAGTAGATAAGAATTAACAATTACCGGAAATTCTTGTGTGACCAAACTAATAAGATAGCTTATACAAGAATAGGATCGAGTAGAATTACGGACAGTTCGAGAATTGTACTTGATGTGATTAAATGGTGACTGTGTGATTAAAATACTTCTAAGACATCTTGTGACTTTTGGAGAGCACTAAAGTACAGGGGACATTCTCCAAACGTGGCACCTCCGACGGGACCGCTATCTACATGGTTGTGAGTATAACTTAGTCCTAAATTCTATTTAAACCTACGCCTCCGACGGAGATGGAGAACGCAAAGGGAAAACTGCAAACGAAACTTACGCAACTAGAAATCCATACTAAGAGAACGGAGCAAGTGCTAGATTCAGGATCTGTAGATGCTATCGAAAGACATACGGGAGCATTAAGGTCTACAATATCTGAAGCGGACGAGTTAAAGCGTGCGTTGGAAGCCTTAAAGATAGAAGCAAAGGAAGATCTTGGTGACATAGGCACGTGGAATGCCGCGATTGACCTTCAGTTGCTGAAAACTGACGAAGAGGTTGGGAAGCTTCGCAAATGGCTCTTCCTGTCATTACTAGCGCCAACCCTAGGAGGGTAAGCGAGTTTAGCGAAACATTGACGTGCTGTGTCCAAGCGTTGGAAACAATGAATAAACTCAGTGAAGTTAAAGGAAACGTACCAATGACACTGGATAAACTGCCAGCAATTCGGGGAGACCTAGTACGAATAAATAAATAAAATAAATAAATAAATAAATATACATTTATATAGCGCCATTTTCCACTAATTGTCCATGGCGCTTTACAATACTTTAAAATTAAAATCCTAATTCCTTAAAAACCTAAAATCCTAAATCCTAAAAGTTAAAATCCAAAGAATTAAATACGCTATATAATACAATTAGGCTACAAATAAAAAGTAAAAACTACAAATCAAATGCACGCTTAAAAAGATAAGTCTTAAGATTAGCCTTAAAAACTGCCTCTGATGATGAAAGGCAATGGATCCGGAATGGCAGAAATGGAATTTCGCTCAGTTGTCAGAGGCAGTAAGACTTTGGACAAAAAGAAACCCGGTTGAAGAACGAGAAACATCGGAGCAACTTAATTCCAAACGTGACCGCTCAAATAAGCTCTTCCAAGTACGTGGTGGCGATGGTAAGCCAAACAAATGCGTTTATTGTAGTGATGTGACGCACAGATCGTCGGGATGCCAGAAGATCTCAACCGTGGAAGAACGAAAGCAGTTTCTCGCGAAAAAGAAGTTATGTTTTAATTGTGCAACACCGAATCACCGCGCCGCAGAGTGTTTCAGCAAGAAAACATGTCTACATTGTCACAAACGCCATCACTCTTCGATATGTGATCGTGAACAAACAGACAGCGGGAAGCAGACTTTGATGACAGCCAGTGAGAACAATGAAGGAATCATGCCAGTCTTAACTGTAAAGGTCGATGGTATTACCTGTCGCGCGTTGATAGATACCGGCGCGGGGAGCTCATATGCATCTGCGAAGCTGTTGGATCTCCTAAAGAAAAACCCAAGTGAAACGAAAACAAAACGTGTGGATATGCTAATCAGCTCAAAAGTAACCAAACTAGAAGTGTACGACACCGTCCTAGAATCCTTAGACGGGAATTATCAGATGTCTGTAAAACTGACGAGAGTGAACAAAGCAGAGCTGTTATCGATTGACAACCCAAACTACGGACAATTGATAAACAAGTACCCGCATTTGCAAGGAGTCAAAATCACAGACCGTGACAAGAAGGACCAACTTCCCATACATGTCGTACTAGGAAGCGGGGAATATGC
The DNA here is from genome assembly GCF_042242905.1 of Orbicella faveolata. Lineage (NCBI taxonomy): Eukaryota > Metazoa > Cnidaria > Anthozoa > Scleractinia > Merulinidae > Orbicella > Orbicella faveolata. The sequence goes on along the minus strand of NW_028301578.1, from coordinate 3,272,771 downwards.
GCGCGTAAAAACTGAGACAAAGCCTCAAATTGGACAGGATGGGGAACCGGTGGCGGAGAAAACTAAACTGGGATGGTTTATCATGAGTCCGGGATCAGAATTTGACCCCAACGCGATGCTGCTGACGCAAACATCACAGAGCGACTACGAGGACCTGTGCAGGCTTGACATACTAGGGCTTGCAGACACACCAGAACATGACCAGAGCATAGTGCATGCAGAATTTAAGGAACAACTATAACGCTCACCGGAAGGATGGTATGAAACCGGACTACCATGGCGAGGCAATCATCCAGACCTACCAACAAACGAACAAGGAAGTATACGACGCCTGTCAAGTCTGACCAGAAAACTGCAGCGCATTAACCTCACCGATGAGTACGATGCCATTATACGAGAGCAACTCCAGAACAAAGTAGTCGAAGTTGCACCAGAAGAAATCGTGGGGAAAGAATTCTACATCCCACACAAAGCAGGGGTTGGAGAAACGGCTGAAACGACCAAGATGCGCATAGTCTATAATGCTTCTGCAAGAGCAACGCCAGAGTCACCGTCGCTGAACGAGTGCCTTTATCCTGGCCCTCCATTGCAAAACAAGCTTTGGGACATAATAGTGATACAGAGAGCATACCCCATAGCTGTAACTGCAGACAGTTAGAAAGCCTTCTTGCAAATACGAATCCGGGAGTGTGAACGTGATGCATTAAGATTTCATTGGACGAAAAGTGAACACGGGAAGTTAGAGATACTACGTTTCACTCGTGCGCTGTTCGGTCTAGCTCCATCGCCCTTTCTACTCGGGGGCGTAATCGAAGCTCATTTAGATGCTTGGGAAGAACGAGAACTAGAGATAGTGGCAGAGCTTCGACGGTGGACGAAATACAAGCCAGGCCCAGCAGCGTAAAGAGAAAGCCGTTCAGATATTCAGCGACACAACGTTCCAACTCCACAAGTGGCATTCCAGCGTCAAACAGCTAGAGGAAGATCCAAACCTGATCGTCCCCCCTGAAGAGCAGTCATTTGCCAAACAACAACTAAATGTTAAACCAAGTGAATCTAAGATGTTGGGACTCAAGTGGGACAAACAGCAAGACACCTTAGTGGTAGTTATACCCAAAGAAGAAACCCAGCCAACCAAGCGAGGAATCCTGGGAAAGATGGCTAAGATTTATGATCCCTTAGGCCTGATTGCACCATTGACGCTCACTGCAAAGCAGATTTATCGTGAGTTGTGTGAAACCAAAGTACAATGGGATGCGAAGATCAACGGAGAGCTCCTACGGCGCTGGAAAAAATGGGAGGAGCAATTACCTCGTGAACAGCAAGTACCGCGATCAATAGCACGTTATCAAGAAGCAGTACAAGAAGTGGAACTACACTCTTTCGGGGACACATCAGAACGAAGAGTAGGAGCGGCAGTCTATGCATTTGTACGCCAACCATCAGGCAACACTCAACGATTAGTGGTCGCCAAGAGTCGACTTGCTAAACAGGGACTGACTATTCCACGCCTAGAATTGATTGCAGCGCACATGGCTACCAATCTATTGATAAACGTGCGCAACGCCCTAGATAACGTGCCCTCCCCAAAGGTGTTTGGATGGTTAGACAGCACCGTCGCACTTCATTGGATCAAGGGAAATCGCCAGTACAAACAGTTTGTCGCGCATCGAGTTGCCAAGATACAATTACACAAGGAGATCGAGTGGAGGTACGTTCCTACGGATGAAAACCCTGCAGACCTAGCGAGCAGAGGTGCTCCAGTTCAATCAGCACTTTGGCAACAGGGACCGGCGTGGCTCCAGGACAAGTCCAAGTGGCCAATCAACCGAGTCACTCGATCCTCACCGGCATCAGAAATGGAAGCCAAAGTCATTAGGGAAGTGTTCAACCTAGCGCAAACCAAACCAGAGCCAGACGAGTTCGACGAACTCCTCGAACGTAACAGCTTGCGCCGAACTTTAAGAGTCGGCGCATGGATCAAGAGATTCATCCATAACTGCAAGCATAAAGAGAAGAAACTTGGGCCCCTACTCACAGAAGAAATAGAAGACGTACGTGGTTGGTGGATTAAGCGAGTCCAACGGCGAGACAGAGAAACCACGGGCTACCCTCAAATTAGCGGGCAACTCAACCTGAAACCCAATGAAGAGGGAGTGATGACCTGCCACGGCCGGATACAAGGGCAAACTCCGATATACCTACCGAACAGTGCAAGTTTTACAGGAAAACAAGTTCATTGCGCGACGCTGCATGGGGAAGTCGCTCTGACAATGGCAGCAGTGAGAGAGAGATACTGGGTACCGAAGCTTCGTAGCTTGGTCAAATCGGTCCGAAGTAACTGCTATGGTTGCAAGAGATTCAATGCAACTCCAGCAAGAAACCTAATACTTGGTCAGTTACCGGAAGATCGGACCACAGTTGGCGCGGCATTTGAAGTCATCGGTACAGATTTCGCTGCACCAGTGAAGTACAAACAGGGAAAGAAAAGTCAAGGAAACGCTTACCTGGCTATCTTCACTTGCAGCCTTTCAAGGGCTATACACTTAGAGTTACTGGCCAGCCTGGAGACCGACTACTTTATCACATGTGTCAAGCGTTTCATCGCTCGTCGTGGACGACCACGGGTCATCTACTCAGATAATGGCGGTACCTTCAGCAAAGCTGAGAAATGGCTACGGGAGTTACGAAAGGATGAGCGTCTCCAGGGTCTTCTAGAACAACACCGGATCTCATGGAAATTCAACTTGAGCCGCGCCCCTTGGTGGGGGGTTCAGTTTGAGAGATTAATTGGAGTCGTGAAATCTTCCATGTTCAAAGCTATTGGTGGAGCTACTCTAACCTGGTCTGAGCTCAGTGAAGTGCTACTCGACGTTGAAACCCAGATTAATCGCCGCCCATTAAGCTATGTGGAAGACGACGTCGAGTTACCAGTCTTAACGCCCGCAACCTTCTTGAACCAGGAAACAAACCAGTTACCAGAAGAGGAGACCTGGAGGATAACAGATCGAGACATCGGGAGGCGTGCTAAGTATCTGCGAACCTGCGAGGACAAGATGTAGAGCCGCTGGCAGAGAGAATACCTTGCAGCACTAAGAGAAAGACACAACCTGACGCACGCAGTGACCAAGTTCCAACCTAAAAAAGGAGACGTCGTCATAGTGAAAACCGACAGCAAGAATCGTGGAACATGGCCGCTGGCCATAGTGAATGAAGTGTACCCGGGCAGCGACGGTGTCATACGAGGTTCCTAGTTGAATTGGTGCATGTGGTCCCATCGGGGTTCCTTTACTAAGTAGCATCACTTCACTCTTTCCTGGGTGAGGTGTTAAACGATTTGTTAGACACCACGTGTATACTTCCTTCAGGGTCTTGTTTAACTGCGCAATAGCGATGTCCATAGTTTCTTCTATGATTTAATAGTTCAAGACTCAAATCGCGTGATTGAAACAGAATTATGACATATGCTTCGATAGCGAACCATATGAGGGGAGTGTGTGTCGGAAACGTCTTGTTAGCATGTTGCGTGACAAATAGGGCGTGGAGATTTCACATTGATGTAAACTGAGCCAGTAGATAAGAATTAACAATTACCGGAAATTCCTGTGTGACCAAACTAAGATAGCTAATTCAAGAATAGGATCGAGTAGAATTACGGACAGTTCGAGAATTGTACTTGATGTGATTAAATGGTGACTGTGTGATTAAAATACTTCTAAGACATCTTGTGACTTTTGGAGAGCACTAAAGTAGAGGGGACACTCTCCAAATAGCAATTAAGCGTTTGCTTTGAGCTCGGTAAAGTTTGGTTAACTGATATCATTACAGCTCTATCTAATTGCTAAGATGTACACAAAACTATATTGCGCGCCATTAAGACGACAGATCTTACTGATGAAGACAATTTGAGTTTTAATTAAAATATGAATTATTAATTTTCCATGTGTACGCATGTTGGTGGCAAACAAAATACCTTTTTATTCTTTTTATTCCACTGGATAATTGTGTGTAAAATGTTTCCTTCTACCATGTTACCATCCCTATAAATTTGGAAAAACAGCTCTTTTCCCGTCCATAAAATCTGGCTCGCCTTACACAAGACCACAGAAACGCTTAATTCATGCCCGTTAGAGCATACCTACATTAATTTAATGGTGGCGAATCGGGTCCTTCAAAAACCATCGGTCTCGCAAACGTTTCGTCGAATTTTATGGGTCTCACAGTCCTTTTCTTTTTAGCAGTTATGTGCGTCTCACAGTCTCGATTTTACTCACGAAGCTCTCTCGGAGTCTCGATTTTTTGCAAGGCGAAGAGAGTGTCTTAAGTCCCCATTTTTATTGCTTGTTTTTATAACTGACATCTGAGAGTTTGAACATTAGAATAAGTTGAAGTCTCGTAATTTAAAAGTCAAAATGTCTGGATGTAAAGAAAAACGCTGGTCTTGCCTTCTCGCGAAGTGTTGCATTTGCCATTCACCACCTCTTAATTTAGCCCGCGTTAAATTCAACTGTTCAAGAAAGTTTTCAAAAAAAGTCGTTTCATTTTCGGCAGCCCACATTGCGCCGTTTTCAAGCATCCGGGTCGGTCGTTTTCCAATTTATCAGTTAGTGTTGAGAGAATTTAAATATATATTTTTTAAATTTTGTTTTGTTATTATTATTATTATTATTATTATTATTATTATTATTATTATATTTTTGTTTGTTTTTGTTTTCTCTTTTCATACATATTATATATCAAAAGATCATGCTCTAGATGGCACCGAACCAACGAGGAAAACCCTATTCAACACCTCCCCGTAAAAAAAATAGAGAGAGAGAAAAGAAAGAATTAATAAAAAATTTCCCTTCATGATACACCCCAGAGTTAAACGATACAAAATTACTTTTTTCAGTTTTGTGTTTTTTTGTAATCTGCAGAGTTAAAACTTGCATTAGGACGCTAGATTTTTCAAAGTTTGCCCCAAAAAGGGTTCTAAGTAGAGGAGTAGAGGACGATACACAACGGCGCGAAACAGAGGACTTGCTACTCTTCTCCGCATGACTTCATGCTGAAATAAATACAGTACAGCGCTTTTAAGTGCTCTTGGCGCACTAAATCCAGCAGTTGTTTCAAATAGATGACCACTGTGAAACAAATGACGTCTATACATGTAATGTAAACTTTAATAAAAAAAAAATAATAATAAGGCAGGGCTCAGCTTATCAAATTGATCTGCGCCCTTCGAAAATTTTACCGCCTGTATAATGGGTTTTATGACAGTTTTGCACTCTATGTTAACACACGAAAGGCAGGCATCTCCTCTCTAAAAACAGCCTTGTCATTGCGTTTCGTTTCAAATTTTTAAGGTACGTAAGTTCCCTAAGAGTTAATCTGTTCTTGCGTTATTGGCTTTATTTGGTAAGGTTAATTATGATTCTCAGTTGTAGCTTGGCGGCTGAAGTTTATTCCGTTTTCTCTCCTTTCTTCTTCACCTACAAGGACAAATTAGAAAAAATTAAGCAAACATAGTTAATATTCTTATCATGGCCACCTGCATATGATCCGACAGTCATGACAGGTCGGGCGTATTAGAGCTAACTAAAACTACACTGAACGCCCTGGAGTGACAACAACTCGTTTTCTGCTTTATTAGAACCCAGAATTCTGATCTACAACTACTAAGTTGAGGTACTTACTGTATAGAGATTTTGTTTTTCTTTCTTTTTGCACTTATGACCTCGGTTAGCTAAAGTTGGCGACGGAGAACTGTCTTTTGTTGGCTACAGTGCAGCTACATTCTAAGCATGATAATGGGAGATCAGTCAGTTGAAATGACATACAAAAGCCAACCTCTGCGGTTAATATTTTGCATGGGATATCCACAAACTTAAGGAGCTCAGTCTCGGCATTTTGCGTTATTTTGACCACTTACAAAATTATCTTTAAGGTGAAGGAAAACAGAAAATTGTAGTTCACTAAGATAGAAAAACACCAAAGAGATAATAATTTACCATAAAGAAACAAGGATGTGGTCATGATGGAGAAGATGAACACGGATTGCAAACGACCAACATGAAAATATTTAGGCTAAACTTCTCAAGATGAGAAACCGTGACGTAGCTCCTTTAAAAGAACTTTTCGTTGCTGGGTACGTTATTTTGATTTGCCGCGAAATGAATGTCTGGCGCCTCATGACGTGTGGTATCAAAGTGATACAGGAAATTGTTTTGAGCATGTCTTGAATCAGTTCCCAATAGCAAACGTTTCGTTATTCACTGATTATTCGAGTGATGGCTTGATATTACATTGGAATCAAAACAGTGCGCATAGGCCGCCAGACGCGCCAGGTCAGAAAACAAATATATTATTGTCTGTTATCTTGATCTTAATCTGTTAGAGCAGGATATTTAGCCGGTGGGTTGTGTAAAAGCTTCTATCTGCTCAAGATATATTCGTTAATGTGAAATGTTCTCACCGCAATCCCTTTGAGGCGCGGGCGGAGAATATCAGCTAATATCGAGGATGTGTGCGTTTCTCTGTGTAAAGCTTGGTTTAAACAGGTGTTCACTTAAAAATCGTTCTGTCATATAGTGTAGAGATGAATACAAAGGTTTTGTAGCTTCGGGTTGTTCAGGAAGGAAAAAACAAACTCTCCGTCGCCATCAATTTTTGTATAAGTTAGAATTTTAATATATCGAAATTGGCATGTTAACACCACGGGGACCGTTGACAACGGCCGAACAATAGATTTGCCCAAATTGAATAATTTAGATGTATGGTTAAACTAAGGATTCCGCTAATACTGAAATATACCATTTGTTGGTGTCAGTTTTTACTCGTGGATATGTCTATATCCACGGCATAATGAAGGGGGTTTTGCCTGCGAATGAGTCACCTACTCATTTGTAACCGGAGGACATACTGAATTTGAACATCAGTAGGTAATATTTGCACTGGTGGTAGGCCTACTTCACACTAGCGACACAACTGCGTATTCGCTTTATGTCGGTAATACGAACATCGACATATAATGGCATAATGAAAATATCCTTATGTTGTTTTGTTCATGCTGTTTTGTTGCTAATATGTCAAAATGTGAACATGCTCACACTACAAACATAACGAGGTAACGTCCTTCTTATGTCGTTATGTTTATGCCGTTATGTAGACTTGCTACCAGTCGGCCTTCGCTTAATTAGTCATCGCCCTCGAGCGAAGCGAGAGACAGATCTTCGAGCGACGAAGTCGCTGATTGAACAGTAACTAATGGCAGTTAGAAAAGATAATTTGCATATTGTTAGTTACACGCACTCATCGGGTCTTCTCTGACATCCATTTCTCTTCTGATCTGATTAGCAAATAGTATTTTATCTAAAAACAATGCGTTATTGGCAGGTTACACCGGGTAATTTTCAATTATTTGAAGGGTTCGCAGCTAAAGCTTCTGAACTATGTAAACAGCTACGAATAGCTTTGAGATAACCAGCAAGGAAGATCAATTGTTTCTAGGACCTTTTAGCCTTTCTCGAAACGGATCGGTAATACGGCAGCCCAGAAGGGTCACCAACCATTTTTATTTTTTTTGATATTTGTTTTCAGTTTTGGTTTTTGTTCTTTAACTTTGGTTTTGTTTTGTTTTTGTTTTTAATTATTTTTTCGTTTCTTAAAGTTTTGTTTTGTCTTGTTTTTTTTGTCTTTGTCTTCATAACGAGCCAGACGTTCTTAGCAACCAAAAAACAGACCTGGGATCCCGTGGAGATGTAGAACTTTTAGTCCTACATCTCCACGGGATATCCAGTGGCTTACAACATTCCAGTGTAATCATATCCCTGTCGGTGATCGTTTATGTTCCACAAAACGCGTCAAGTTTTGCACGAATGTGTCATAATCCTAAAGTGTGAAATTATATTTACTGTAAGACAATTCCATCGTGTCAGAAAGATACAAAACATTTTACTAGTCGGCGATTCGGGAAATCGCGCGACTGACATGAAGAATTTCGATTAAAAGAAAAAATAACGTTGAAACAGTGTGTTTTCTAGGTTGGGGCGCAAACGCCAGTTTAAAACTTAGACTTTTTGATACATTTCTTACTCTTGTAAAGCTACGGAGCACGTATAGATGAAACGTTTTCGCTAATCTCAGTTATCACTGTTATTCAGTAAGCGAAGTGACTATGTCCAGCAGCCCAGAAATGTCCGAGAGTCAGAAATGTTTCAGATTTTCCGCGGAAAGCCTAATTGAAACCTGTTTAGGGTATTCTCTGTATACATGTTTGTTGCTTAGCGATTCCAAAAATAATCTGAATTTTCTATTATTCGAATTCGAAGATCATGTGCACCGACACTTTGAAAATCAGTTAATGTTATGGGCAGTCAGGAAATTATCTCAAAAATTATGTCAAAGCTCTCAAGAGCGATAGAAATCTTGAGTACATGACGTAATTCTTTACGAAAACTGCCGAGCGATTCTGGAAACAGCACGACGGAAAAATCACTATTACGATTTTGTTACATATCCCGAAGCGCTCAGCAACTGTATTGCATGGACTTCAGCCTGGGTGAACCAGAAAGGATATGTAACATGTTCCTATAATGTCACGCATGACGGAAAAATAACTATGGCGATTTTGTTACATATCCTGGAGCACTCAGCAACTGTATTGCATGGACTTCAGCCTGGGTGAACCAGAAAGGATATGTAACATGTTCCTATAATGTCACGCATGACGGAGAAATAACTATGGCGATTTTGTTACATATCCCGAAGCACTCAGCAACTGTATTGCATGGACTTCAGCCTGGATGAACCAGAAAGGATATGTAACATGTGTCTATAATGTCACACACGACGGAAAAATAACTGTGGCGATTTGTTTACATATCCCGAAGCACTCAGCAACTGTATTGCATGGACTTCAGCCTGGATGAACCAGAAGGGATATGTAACATGTTCCTATAATGTCACGCATGACGGAAAAATAACTATGGCGATTTTGTTACATATCCCGAAGCACTCAGCAACTGTATTGCATGGACTTCAGCCTGGGTGAACCAGAAAAAGGATATGTCACATGTTCGTATGATATGAACGAGCGAGGGAAAAATGACGATTTTGTTGTTGTTTTTGTTTCCTATAGTGTCACGCATTACTGAAAAATTATGTGGTTTTTGTAAAATATCCTGTAGCACTCGGTAACGCAGAAATACTGCGAGGACGTTTGCGTGGGAAAACCAGAGCGGATTTATAATATGTGGCTACATGGTGATTTTACTATATATCTGGATTCGTCTTTCAGAAAACTGGTGTACCATGGACTTCAGTTTAGGGTCTAACCCACGAATGAAAATAGTGATTTAACATTTTAGTAGCTATCTAGTCCCCATTCAATCTAAAAGCATGAGAAGGGGTGTAAGTTATGATACAAATAAAATATTAATCGGAAGACTTAACTTGGTGCGGTTGACTTGTTGAGTTTTGAAGCTCTTGTCTTGATTCGATGTTCTGGGAGGTTGGTCACGGACAGCGCAACCTGAAAACACTTTCTGGTTCTCTCCGTCGTTTTTGGGTGAATGAATTCATGTATAAATCAATCGTGGCTGGCGGTTTCGTTTGGTTTTCAACAACTGTTTTATGGTTCAAGCGAAAACCAATCCAAATGTATAGTCAGGGCAGCTCCTTTGTTTCCCTTCCCGTGAAAAGAAAACCCACGCGCCTTCTTTAACTCCTCAAGGCAGATTCGATTGGAAACTGGCTCAATTTCACACAAATGCGTCAGAGAGACACCATATCTTCTAACTCAGAGGCACATCTCGTTTTGTGTCCGTTTTCAACAACCGATGACGGGTTCATTCGAAGTCGAAGTCTTTTTTCTTATATATGACCGCGCAATGTTCCCGCGTTATGAAAATTTATTATAAAATATCAATTATGAGGCCAGATCATATCTGAAAATAACCAGGTTACTTTTGTACACAATTACTTTCACTGAAAGCAATTATCGCTAACCACAATAGAACCGCAAAAGTCTTGTGATGACAGCAACCTAACAGATAAATGACATCACCTCATAGCAACCGGACCTGGCGAATTTTTGAGCTTCCGGTTAGCTCTGGCTCGTGATCCATTGTCGTCTTCGTTTTTTTTTTTTTTTTTTCTGTTCAAAAAAAGAATAAAACGCAAACAAAAATCAAAAACAAAAACGAAAACAAAAATGCAAAAGGTTAAGGGAGTGTAGTCCATCGATCATGCTTTGCTGGCAGTATCCATGACCTGACCGTTGTGTTTTGCTCGTCAAGCGTAATCACGCATCGGTTACTATAATCTCTACTACTACTTTATTGCTTGTTTACTTGTCTCGGGAGAAGAATATAGCAAGTACGAAGGTCACAAAGATTGCAAGGAAAGTCAAGGATTTTTTCTTCATCTTCTTTTTCTTCTTACTCTTTGGGTTTTAATATTGTGTGAACAGTTCGTTAACTTGTAAAAAGCTGTTGAAAGGTCGTTGTATAAATAAAAGCATATCATTTTCAGAGCTCTCACGCCTCACGCAAACGAATGTAATCTTGTGCTCTCAAAGCGAACTAATTATTTCAAGGAGCCCGCAAGAGTAGCCTTATTTGTGTTGAAAGTCTGGCTACGGTCCTAACTTCTACTGACTTCAAAAGCAACGAAGGAATTATTTTCACACTCTACGATGATCGTTTCGTTGTTTGCGTGTTCTGTGTTTTATTGTTTGAGGTTTTCGTGTTTGAGTGTGATATAAACTCGACAAATGTAGAGACATATTTCATGTGAGCTCCTTTTGGCGAAGGGAAAATATTAGAAGGGACCCAAAAAGACAAAAATGAAAACAAAAAAAGAAACACAAACATTAAAAAAATTAAAATGGTTGGTGACCCTTGTGAGCTGCCGTATTACGAATCATGAAGCATGCTACGTTACTTGAATGTTTTGGATGTAAGAGAGCCAGGTAAAAATAATTGCCAACCGGCGGTTTGCGGCACTTTTATCTGAATTCTTAGCGAGGTTGTTAAAAGGTTGTTAAGAAGTACTCGAACTAGACTTGACGTTTTCAGGAATAGCCCCAGTTTAGTTAGGAAACAATTAATTCGTCTTTGATGTCTAACCTAAAGGAATGCTTCACAGTTCAACTACAAGAACGTGATACCGAAAACATCTGGACCATTCTCAACTATGTAAATACAGATATCAAGAGGTGTTAACCTCGGCTATTATATGTAACCACTCTAGCTTGAAATGTGTTACTAGTATACTTTAAGGGTAGTGAATATAGCCAAAAGAATGATGAAATAATAACAGCAAACAGTAACAGTAGTTTGCTTTAGGTGACCACGGTCAGTAAAGGAGAGGCTTTTTGCCGGAATACAAAACCAACTTTCTTCGACTGGCATATTAAAGTATCATGGTAGGTGGATTGACAGTGTTTGGAAATCGCGCTCTTACGCTGGCGCTTTGAAAGAAAAGCACATCAACCTATACATTTTCTGCAAGCTTAATAGTTATAGACTACAATCATTTCTCTTAAATTTTCTAAGAAGCTATTGTCGCAGTGATATTAAAAGAAATACCCAAAACCACGGTTTGGCTTAAACTAGTTCGCTTCCGCACGTAAATTATCGGAGCGACGCAATTAACATCGGGGGTCGGCGATTTTTCAGATATGGGTTGGGTTTTTCTCTACACCCTTAAAGTTTGATATTCTCAATGCGGACGTTTCCTTCTACTGAAGCGAAATTACACAAAGCCCGACACTCTTTTTCGAAGAAGGTATCCTGGAACATACCTGCCAATTTTCAGCCAATTCCGTCGGAAGACGCCCGTAAACGAAGTAAAAATGTTCGTCCTTATATGCAGTTTTATTTTATGGAGAAAAAGACGAAAAACCTTTTATGAGATTGGTATGATTAGCTGTTAAAAATCCCCTCTACACTGACAGATGTCGGCATGGGTCAGTTTACCATAACAATGGGTTATGACAACTTGAAATAAACAGATGTCTACAATTCTGGCGTAGAAACCCGTCGCAGTAAAATCGTTCGAGAAGCAACAAACTACTAGGAGCTTTATACAGGTTTGTATTGTAAGTGCCGTCGATCGGCGACATTGGTATTATGTTGCTCAAGCTTAGGCTTCTTCGTTCTCCAGACAGTTTTTGAAACCATGCCTCGTGAAGCCAAAAAGAGGAAATCTCGAGGTCCACGTCGTCTACATCTACATCTGCGCTTGACTCCTCTCTCCTTGTTGAAGTTTCGGAATCACGTCCGTTCTCCAGCAATTTCGTGCGACTAGCACTTGTTGTAGTTTGTCCTTCAGCTTCATTGGAGGGGTTAGCGTCCTCGAGTTCCTTCAACCACTATTCTTGGTTACACTGCGGACAGTACGACTCCCCGGGGGGGGGGGGGCACAGCCATATATGGGCTATATAGGTATGTGCCGCTGTGAAGGGTATGGTTTTCAAGCAGTTTACTTTAGGATAGGGTATATAAATCAGAGCGTTTGGGTCTAGAATAGGGTATAATTTTTCAAAAAACTGACTAGTTGGTTGAAGATTTTATCTAGACTAAGGAAACCAGGAATTGCCACTAAATAATATCAAAAAAAAATCAACAAATCGGCAATTTTAAATCTACGCAAATCAGCCTCAACAGTGTCGATAGCTGGGGGGATTTAGCGAGTTTACTCTAGTATAGGGTAGCAAAATTCAGCTGAACTAGTTCTGGTATAGGCTAAGGGTTCCAGGGTCCCAGCGGCACATCCCCACCCAGAAATTCCCAAAATACTACCCCCCCCCCCCCCCCGGGCTGCGACCCACGGTTGCTCAGAGCCAAAGATCTTGTTCTACCAGATTTTGGCCTCTTCGGCTTCTACGAAGACGAAAATGGGCAAGAAGTTTTCTTGCGTTTTCGTCCTAACATAAAGAAAATTTGACAAGAACGAAAGCTAACTTGGTATGAAACAACCAAATCGAGAAACGTTCGCGTATCACTTTACACGTGACAGCTGGCGGTGAAGTTTAATTACAGGGCGCCGTAATGGGTTAATGAGATTTCCCTTTATCATAAAAAGTAAAAAAGCTTTTTTTCTCCATTCTTTTTGCAAAATATTTATCTCAGGCTTCTCAATTTGAACAGCACAAAAGAAAAAAAAAAAGAAAAAGAGAGAGATTTTCGCATTTTTCGTAAAAATCCAACTACCATGATACCTTAAGGACGTTCGCGCCAATTGTTTCTGCGCATCCTTACCGCACGCGCAAATTCACACGCCAGGTCATGCATCGATGCACGCGCTAAGTAATAATATAAACAATGACAGGGCAGATGACCATTGCTATAGCTTTGCCTGGATATTTAACGATCTTGAACGTTCGGTGACCCCATTTGTCTTGTGGTGGATCATTTTCTCTACCGATTTTCCACGTTTGGCGAAAACATGAAGAAAATCTATCAATTAGAAGTTTGAATTTTTTGCAAAATGCACCATTGAATTTCGTTATTTTAAGCTATTCATTTATCTGTGCGGCGGTTTCAAACGCCTCCGGGAAAGGGAAATCAGTGGCTACATCCATATCTACGAATTAATGACAGTTCCACTTTGATTTTAGTTTATCGATCAGTCGTGGCAGAGTTTGGACCAAGAACAGTACTGTTAGCTGCGCTTCTGTCTCGTTATTCGAAATAATTTGTAACATTTTCGTCGCAGCCCGTTAAAAGGCCTTTCATCACACTTCACATCTCTTTACTTAGCAGACTTTCCAAAGACAGTGAATTATATTCAGATAAAACGTACTGGAACGTTTAAAGAGCTTGCGAGGCCTAGTGATTGGTGAATGTTTAACTACTTGGCTGTGATACTGAAGGAGGTATTTGCTTTCAAAACTACAGAAAATCTGGGTGGTAAATGTTCTAATGAACCAAAGTACTCTGTAAAATATTAATTATTTAAAACCTTCTCAAACAAGACCGTATTTAATACATCGGTTCAACTTACTGCTAATCATGTCATGTACTTCTAATATTCAGAAATGATATCTTTGTAGCTTGATCAGAAACTGGTGCCTTATGCTAATTAGGCTAACATTGGAAACAATATTCCTGGAAGCGCGCGGAAATGAAACGAGGGTCCTGTGGTAAGAAGGTGAATAACCACCCCCTCCCACCATCACCGTCCACCTGTGTCGTAGAGAGTAGTAAACATCCACCACCACTGGGATTAAGTAAAAACTCGCAACATTTCAAAACCACCGTAAAAATTACTTTTTTGTGTTTTCGACCTTAAAACGTTTAGTTTTAAGAGGTTCTTTCACTCTGAGAACATTTTTTGTTTCGTTTTAATTCACAGAACATGACAAACCATGACGCCATCGTACTGTCTCTGACCGTACTTTATGCGATAACAATGCTCGTAGCCTTGGTTGGTAACACACTGCTGATCTACATCGTGTGGAAGAAACCAGGAACAAGAAATCTGACAAGTTTCATGTTTGTTAACATGGCGGTGGCTGATTTGATGGTTGTTGTGTTTCAGATGCCTGTCAGCATTACTCACTTTTATGTCTTTGGAAGCTCTGAGTTTCTTCAGGTTTTTACCTGCAGGTTCCTCTACTATGCTGTTTATGTTTCGACGATCGCCTCCATTTTCTGCCTTACTGTAATAGCATTTGATCGATACTTTGCTGTTGTGCACCCTTTCCGGCGGAGCATTTGGTTCAGGAAGCCTACGATCATTACGGCAATTATTTGGATCTCATCCATGGCCTTGATGTCAATCGTACCAGTTGCTTTCAAGCTAATCCGAGGCAAATGTCGAATTGAGGAATCTCTGATTTTGCCCTTCTATGTTTACTTTTTTGCTGTCGGCTTCCTCCTGCCCCTCGCTGTCATCTCAGTTCTGTACACCCAAGTTGCTCGAAAACTGTGGTTCCATGAAGTGCCTGTGGATCATAACGTAAGTGAAAATCAACGAGAACAGGAAATCCCTAAGAAGAAAGTCATCCGAATGCTCATCATTATTGTGGTGGTGTTTGCACTCTGCTGGCTTCCAGTGCACGTCTATCAGATGGACGAAGGTGTGAGCATGGGCGTCAGTGGGCTTGGAGCGATGTGGGATCCTTATGTAATTATCTATATTTGCTACTGGTTCAGCCAGGCTAACAGCGCCATAAACCCTTGGTTGTATATTGGTCTGAACGGAAAGATGAAAGCAGCTTTCAAAAACATGATCCTATGCCGCCACGAGGAAATCACTCGTCGAGGACAAGTGACCTTAACCACCACCAGAAGAAGCAGAGGGAGTTCCACACTGAAATCCGTGTTGGAAGCCAGATTGTAAATAACAGTTCGTTCTTCACTCCAAGGGAGTTGCACAAAGAACGCTTTGCTAAAACCCAAAATGTAAATAATAGTTTGTTTTTCAACCCAAGCGAGTTCTACAAAGAACTACATGCTGGAAGCGAAAATCTAAGTTATATAGTTTGTCCTTGATCCAAAGTGGGTACTTCCAAGAACTCCTGGGTAGATGCTTAAGTGTAAATACCAGTGCTCGTTTGTTCTTGACGAATTTGCTTTCGTCTTATTTCATTACTAATAACGCTCCTTACCATAAATACTCACTGTGATTGGATGCTGTTAAGTTATGTCGAATTTGTCGATAGCTGTATCTTAAGTCTCGCGCTAAAGCAAGTGCGGTACACACCTGACATGGCATGTACCCTCATTCGTTTACAAGTGTTCATTACCAGTAGTTTAACCAGTGTCATTTGCAAGAGATTAGTCTCTTAGTTAAAAAACGTTTCAAGAAGGAGGGGTGCTCCAGGAGCGCTACTCAGCGAAGCATTTTACTATCCTAACTAGACGCTCTAAGAGCGTTTACTCGGGCTTCGTACCACAGTATCAAATCTTACTTTACGAAAACGCGTATCGGACACAATAAAAGGAAATTAAAGAATCAGGATTTTTTAGCACAAGAGTTCAGCTTAGATATTTACTATTCAAGTTGCTTCGTTGAGTATCCTCCTCATCCTATCGCTAGTTATGAGTTTAAACCATTTTGGTTTAAGAATGAAGCACAGCTGTCTACGCATTGATGGAGAAGTTGTTTGCAAAGAATTTTCGAGGTTTTTTTACAACTTATGGCGATTACTTTGTACATGCTGTCAGAAATTGTACTAAGTTTGTTTACTTGTCGTGGCGATCCGAGTAAATTGTGTAGCAGAACATCTTTGCCGTGTTGCGATCTTAAACCCTTTTCAAGAGTCATATCTCCTTTGGAGAGCGAATAATCCCTTTCGAGAGAGCCAAAACGAATCATGATAAACTCCTTTGCGAAAACAACAGTCCTGTGACCAGGCTTAAATTGCATTGCACATAATTTGCATAAACTTTCAAGTTGTGTACTTTGCGAATAACTTCCAAGAATCTGCGACCCTTAACGCAGTTTATGAAGAAATATTCAAGCTACATATTTTTATTGAATCAAGGCAGGAGTATGAAAAAGACTCTCATTTATATGGGACTGCCTATTTTTTGCCAGTGTTTTCGTAGATTGAACTCATACCGCAATCGGCTCAGTTGTTATCTCACGAGAACGTTTCGAGCGTGAAGTTTGCTTACCTGGCTGGCTTTCAAGCAATATAATTCGTGGACCGACCCTTTCTGAAAACGATCGACATCCTTGTATGTGAGATGAACGTATAAGGCGCGATTCTTGCCAAAACTTCCTTCGCAAAACACCGGATTCTGTCACGAAGAGCTAGCAATGCCGCGTTTCTCGTCCCCAGTTTCCATGGTCTACGCATGGAACACCTGGGACTATGACCCTCTTTGGCGACCAAAACGCTTGCATTTTATGACTCGGACTTTCCTACGGAAGCCCGAGTAATAACAGATAGAGAGATATTACTCAGTGGACAACTACTGGGGTAAAAACGTCGCGGAACTTTGTCATCCAATCAGAAATAAAGCTAAAACCAAGCATGACACCCTCGCGCGCCTTTTCCCGCCTTTTAAGTCGGCTACGTGTCTTGGCTTTGAGTTTTAATTGGTTCACTGGAGTGACTACTTTAGTTTTGTTGTTTTACGACATTCGAAGAAAAACTACAAATAGTCTTAATCCGTGTGTCATCTAGCTTGTTTTCAAAAGCGTTCGTTTTAGTTAAATGTCAAATAAAATACTAGAATAGTCAGTACAAGTAAATGCCTAATTTTGCAATTACAGGTGACGGTTTTTGCATATCTGATCTTGATTAGCATAGATTTTTACGATTTTATTTCTCCGTTTTCTCCTAAATTTTGGTGTCGATCGAAAATGTAAATCAAAGAATCAAGACAGTGTTTGACCACATTTCTAAACGCCTCGAAGTTCCTCAAAAATACACCGCTATGCATCTATTTTAACTCTTCTTTTGCACGATTGGTGTTTGGATATGTGGTCAGATGCGGTCTTTTTTGTCTGATATATTACATGTTGTTTATAGCTGCTGATGACATGATGTGCATAACGGATTAAAAATAAAGACATGGTTTATCCCTACGATAACCATCAACGTTTCTGATTCCAACTGCGGCTGTGCTTACGTGCGCTCATGCAGTTTTAATATGTGTTGATAATGGATATTAAAAGAAGTAAATAAATGGCTATCGTTTCCAGCGAATTTACTGTGTGTACCCTCGCGTGTTCCAGGAGACGTTTTACATGCATTCTGTTAAGCGAGCTGCAAACGCCTCCGTGTCCTGAAGGTGATATGGAAATATGACTTATAGAAGGTTCGCTAGCTTCCGATACTGAAAGAAATCTCGAAAGACATCCACATTAAATCTTTCGCAGACCAAGTGACAGCTGTAGATGCCTTGTGATCGAAAGCCGCCATTTTCAGTGCCGAACAACCTATTTTAGGAATCTCTACGGCTGAACGGAACGTTATTGCCGCTTCTGACACATTCGAATTCGATCTTAACTTTCCGGAATTGAACTTAACTTCAGCACTTTCTTTCTTAGATACATACGGTATCTCAAGTTGTGTATGAAGTAGATCGGTGCATCACCGGCCAACAAAATGCTTGTTGACAGATGTTATTTTCTCGTTTGACGCCACGAGAGCTAAGAAGTGAAACCTACGAAGAAAAGAGTTAAATAATTCGAAACAAAGCAATTTTTTGTCACTAAAAACTTGTGTAAAGCTTGAATAATCGAATTTCACTCGCTGTATTTTCTAAATCAAGAAGGATTCATAAGCGATGGCTCTTCCAAAATAGCAGCTTACAAATCCAATGTACTGTATGTATCTATTTTGTAGACAACGTGACAAACACGATTTAGTCATGCTCAACTTCTTTGAACGTTTTAAATGTAATTAAATGGCCTAATGATGATTTGCCTCAGACATTGCTACTGGGAATATCAATGTTCAAACTCATGGCAGTTAGAGATTTCTCTTCACCTCGTGCTTAGGTGTCAGATGTAACTTGTATTTGCTCCGAGTGTCCATTCCTAGGTTCGCAGTAAATGCAAGGGAATGTAAAAGGGAAAAACAATAAAAAATAACTGTACTAAAGAAATATCAAAGATAATCAGCCATAAATGATTGAACAATAACATCCAAGAGTAAACTAGAGTAGTAAATTTCTGTTTGAGATAACAACTCAAGACAGGCAGTGATCATGATTATCATAGCGAAAATTCACTGTAAATGCTTAAGATGGTATCTTTCATGAACAAGTATTCAATGCAGGATCCAATAATTCTGAACATCGGCCAATTAACAAACGGATGACATACCCTCTACAAAAACAAATTAACAAGAAAACATTAAGATATAAAGGGAACAAAGCAAGCCATAAAAGTATGCACTTATCGTGATAAAAAAGGGTAGAAACCGGTAAAAATCACACCATCAACTCCCGCGAACATCTAACAAATCCAACAAAGGGCCCCAACTTCAAGTCAGACTTTGACCGTTAAAACGGCGGGGCCCGCCCATTTCTTAAAGTGCTACTATCGAACTAAAGTTTCACGTAAAAATAATCCACGATACTGATCCTTGTTCTTGAGGCCTTACGCGCCCCTTAGTATGAAGTAGTTGGGTACGGTGAAGGTGGCTGATCCTTGTTTCCCCGCAAACGACCAAAAAAATATCCATATCAAGCGAGTGTGATAAACAAACGTTTTCAACATAGCATGATTTCTATTGACTAGTTCTGATGTAAAAAAAAATAAATAACTAAAAAAAAAAAAAAAGAAAAAGAAAAAAGCTTACCCGCAATTGAGAATTGGTAAATGACTGGCCTAGACATCTCACTAGAAGCTCCTAGAAAATTTTCGTTTCATTCTCGTAATGAGAAATCGGTCGAGACTGACAACTATCAACTTGCGACAAAAAATGTGTCCGCCATTGTTCCGGCTGAGACGACATATGATTAATCCCTCTACTACATTAGACACCTACAAACTGCAAACATGAAAAGCTCAGAAACTTGACGTTCGTCCGCTGGAGAGAAAATCCGAGCCCGCAACCCGCGCCAAACTCTCTCTTCCGATCGCTCTCTGTCAATTCTTGTTGCATGCTAATCTGACCAAATTTCGTCTTGCGTTCCCTGTGTCTCACCCAAGCGAGAATATTCGAGATTTTCGTGAGTGGTTCAGATTTTGTACTCCCCCACCCTCGAAGATTTTATTTGCAGGGACGAATGACGTCCAACAGTGATTTGTGGCAAAGAACCAACCAGATGCCTGATGATGCTGAGATCTTGAAGAGACGTTGGAGATAGATAGGCCGCATTCTTCGCAAACCCCTAACCAGCATCACGAGGCAAGCTGTGTCTCGGAACCCTTAGAGCAAGAGCAAGGGTGGACGACCACGGAACTCGAGGTGTTGGAAACTTGAATCAGACATCAGGAGACTGGGGGCTGAGCTGGAGTCAGCTCGAGAGGAACGCCCAGGACAGAGACCTCTGGAGAACTCTTGTAGGTGGCCCATGCCCCTGGAGGGTGTGACGCAAGCCAGGCGCGCGTCTATTTTCAAAGCAAGCAGCGTAAAGGTCAAGACAAAAGTGGTGGCTTTTGGCAATTAAGGAATTAAAAATGAGTGATAGTGATAATCGATGACAGTTCATGATAGTTAGCGGCGGTTGTCAAGCGCCGTTTGACCAGGACTTAAGAACACTTAATTAATCGCACCAATTTCTTGTCCAACTCCAGTCGTATGCGCGACTCTCGTAGATCGACGTTCTTCACGTGCAGTGCTCTCGTGCCTCGTTCCTCTTTAATCAATTTTCATCTCGTTAGAAGGTAAACCAACCCACTATTGACTCTCGTATACAACTATACGACTATGCAGTTTCTTCTTGTTTTGTTTGCACTGTTTCATCTGGAGTATCCTTACTGTATCCTTTATGTCTGACCAAAGCATTACTACAGTGGAACCTCGATTTAACGAATTTCTATTTAACGAAGTCCTCGATATAACGAGCGATATTTTATGTCCCGGCCAAAGTTACAGTAAAATGTATGGAATAGAACCTCGATATAACGGATTCGTTGATATAACGAACATAATCCGGAAGCCCAAACGTAAAATCTACCTCGATATAACGAATTACAATGTTCCCTTGTTTACATAGACAATTTTCTGTATAACCTCTATGTTGCAACATTTTTAAATCGCTACTCTAAAAGTATCGCTCTTCTGTAAACAAAAGCTGCTCGTCAGCTCAAAAGTGAAAATAATTGATACTGAAAGCCACCATGCTTAATGAATTGCATCTCAAAACGGGGCACTTCTGGGTGACGAAAATTGCATTGAATTGCGTGACAGAAGTCACCTGTGTTACAAATCAATCATTAACTATGACCTCGATATAACGAACATTTTGGTCGTTTCCCCTCATGCGATCAAATTCGTTATATCGAGGTTTTCGATATAAAGAACCCTCGATTTAACGAACAAATTTGGCCGGTCCCCAGCGACTTCGTTAAAACGAAGGTTCCACTGTACACCCATCAAGAGTAAACCACTCCAAGATTTTAATGATTCAAATAATGTAATTTATTTGAAAAAATCCTACTTTCAAAATTTCGTGAAGAATGACTCAAGATTAACCCCAAAAAATGTTCCACAATGTTTATTAGTTTTGCTTTGTTTTTTTGTTTGTTTGTTTGTTTTCTTTTTTTGTTTTCTTTTTTTTTGAGAAATGTAAATCTGACGGACCTGATAATCTTCAGAGGAGGTCTAAGCGGAATGTAGTGTTTCCAACAAATTCATCAATAAAGTGCGCCGTTGGTGACTATTCTTCGGAATTAGTTCCAGTAGCGCTGGTTTCATAATTTATGAACGAAGCCAAAGTCATAAATAATTCCTGCTATTTTTACCAAACAAAACGTTCTCTAAATACAATCGAAGATTTAATTCAAATTTCTGTTTTTACTTTGACAAATGATGTGTATAATTTATGCTACGTAATTTCGATCAGGGTGCAAGCCAAACTAGAGCAGCGCAGAAAATGAATGCTCATCAGTGAAATTAAATCGTGACCTTGTTAAGGCGAAACAATGAACAAGATAGCACTTGGGTTATTCATTCTTCAAGTGATATTTACGCTGGCAGAATTCTCGCCGTACCGAGGCCTGTGCAATAGGTTTGGGAACTTTGACATTCACATTAAGGGTAAGAAGTTCCATTTTACTTTTTCTTCCTTTATACAGCCTGAGGGGGAACAACGTTAAAATTTGCTACAGTGGACATTTCTGCAGGATAGAGCTTAAGTACAGAACTGTATGTCGGATCCACTTTCTAGCATATTCTAGCCTAACAACGATTTGTGAGTGGAAAAAAAATTCAATGGACTGAAAAATATTTGTTCGCGAATTTGGTCAAATTCTAATTTCCGTTGTTTTAAGAACTTCTTTGCTGGGAAAAAATTCTGTCTTGGCTTGAAATATTCAAACTACGATTCCCAATATTTCAACAACGAAATTAAACGAAAAATAAACGTGTATTCACACGATCGTTGGAGTGCTTGATACAAATATACATGAAGAGCGAAATACGGATTACGCATAAGATAGAGATCAATGGAAAATTCTGTCAGACAGTTTTAAATTAGTTTCGAAGCTTTTACAAATTTGTCCAAGAAATATATAAATTTCTAAGTTCTAGGCAAACACATACAGAATATTAGTATATAAATTTAGTAATTTTAATCAATGTTGTTTTGGTTTCCAACTGGATGGAACAAATAACTTCAACCTTAGCCGACAAAACTGGAGTCAACACACGGCTAGATGGTTAATCACACTAACGAAATAACTTGCAACAGGGGTGAATAATTTCTCAACGGAGTTTACGTTAGAACTACTCTTGCTTATCATAAACTATTCATGCTTTAGCGGCTTAAATTGGTTAGCTGGTTGTAGTTGTCACTCGAGAGATAATCAACATTCCTGTTTTGCTCAAAACCCATTCATGAAACAAGTTAGGTTCCGGAGTTTGCTTCTTACACATGCTGGTTTTCAACCTAATATTCACAAAACAAGCTGACATACAAGAAATGCTATTATTTGTATACTTCATTTGGCAGGAACATTTTAGCACAGACCGCTAACAGAGAGGGGGGAGAACGTGGCATCTACACATCTGACCGTTTTCCAAAAACCTGCCCGCTATATTTTGGTGCAAAGTCTTAACACGGTTTTCATAAATTCGGTCATATATTGACACAGAATGTCTGAAATGATCATGGAATACCCTAGTTTGACTCCTGATGTTTTAGAAAGATCAACAGTAATTAGACACGCTCATTTCCCGGCCTTTCTGGATCATCCAGTCTCATTCCGTTGAAGTATATGTCTGGATTTATGAAAAAATTGTTAAATAAATCATGCACTATTTTCTTTTTTTCATTCTTTTTTCTGTGTTTTTTGCTTTCCCTCTGGCAGCAGCTTGTAAATCTTACCTGGCTTGAAATGAAGAGAACTTCTTGCTGCATGCTTTATTTGTTCATCTATTTTTTTCATTATTAATCGCCACCACCCCTCCGCCCCCCCCCCCCCCCCACCCTTATTTTTAATAGGTGTTAAGTTTAACCCAGGCTACACTCGTCTGAATTTTATTTCAGTTCGCGCGGTGACTCTGAGGAGGAGTCGACCGATTAGCGCTCTATAACTGCTGTGTAAAGGAAGTCTGCATGCCCGAGGACATCATTACGTCCAATGAAGGTGCAAAACAAACGATTTGCTAGTAAGCGTCGTCCATTATCGTACATGAAAAGGCCCTGAGATGTATAGACGGGACGTCATTTAGCCCCATAATAGTAGGCCGTTTGCACTTTGGCGATATTAGGCACCTTAAGCAACAGACGTTTTCGCTGACGACGGCGACGTGACGACCGATAAGAAACTGGGGCTAGAACGGCTTCATGTTTTACTAAGAGATGTAAAATCATTGCGAAAAATAACGAAACAATTTAAGTTTATAAATTTTGCCTGCTTTGAAATGTCAAATGTAAAGAACAACAGTTATTTTACGTGTAAAACGTGTATTGCTAAAGCAATTAATTGTGATTTTTAACCAAAGCTTGTATCACCGCTCATTGAGAAAAAACAGGTGTATTTTTAGACTGCCAAAATTACACAAACACCTTGTTGTGCTAAACATAGATTTTATTGCTAAACATAGATTTTGAACAAAATCTTAGCTCACTGCGTTTTTCATTCGACACATTGATCGGCCGCTCAAATACAGGAGTTTTGCCAGCTCTTTTGATAAAAAATCGTAAACAGCATTCTATTTGCGAAGGATGCAATAATCTTGTATGTACAAGAAATAAAATCCAGGCGAGACAATTTGGTGGCGCGAAGTTTGTCAGCTCTTGTAAACATTAAAAAAATACATGTACACACTGTTCGAATATAAAATTCATCGAGTCGATTAAAAAAGCCTCTATGTTAAACGAAATACCAAGACGAGGGGATTGCCAAAATAAAATCAATGTTATCTCAAGCCATAGCAATCTACCGATTATACGTTGAGAAAATCTGAAAAAACTAATTATACTAAGCGGCATTGCGTTGGATGAAAGCAACCTCTTCGCTGAAGGCTAGTTTGACATGCGAAAAACAATTTTTCAGTTAAGAAAAAATGAGTCCAGGAATACTTCCAGAACATTGTTTTAAGCATAAAGGCAATCATTATGCAACTTTAGCTTGGTTCGCACCAAAATAGCACAAAAGTAAGCTAAAAGGGATGAAAACAAAAGATTAAGTACTCACGTTTTCGTCGCGACGTGAAACCCCACGTTCTCACGTTCTCGACCTCATGGCAACGTCAAGTCATAACGTGTTGTACATCCGCAGTGAAGTCTCGAAAGAAATGTCACGTTTCCGGTTGCCGTCGTCAGGTCGGCGACATCTGTTGCTTAAGGTGCCTAATGTTGTGCTTACTTCACGAGGTCTACTGTAATTATGCAGGTTATGTCCTTGCTGGTCACGTGATTTTTAAGTCCCAGGTTCCCACGCGTATCGACTGCGCGTTGGAATGCCTGAGTAGCCTGCGGTGTGTTTCGTACAACTACGAGGAAGGAAACAAAGAACTCCATGAATGTGAACTGAACAGTGAAAAAAAAGACTGCAAGTCTGCTAATTTGACGGGGAAAGCTGGTTACTCCTACTATGGGACAAGAAGAAACGTAAGTAATTCTTGTCCTTACAGGGAAATTCTCTTGAACGCAACTTTTATACTATTGAGCCTATACTATAATACTGGGCCTGAGCAATCAGCCTTCCAGGTCAGCGGGTGGATGCTGGTGGCCATGGCAACAACGTTAACCATGACCCAGCAAGCTCTCTTCAATTCACAGGTTAGTTACAGTTTCGGAATTTCTAATCCTGTGGAAATCCGCCAGTAATTGCAGTTACTTCGCTTCAGTCAACCGTCCTTTTACACCTAGCTGATCTAGAAATCTAATCAGCATTATGCAAGCTATTTTCTTCTATAATTTGTTCCTTCTCATGAGCTCATTGGTTGAAATCACTGAATCCCTTACACTTCTGCACGCTTCTTTACTTGGCATTTCATACATTGTAAACGCTTGTCACTGATCAAAAGGTAAACCTCATCAATCCTTGAAAATCTTCGTCATCATTTCTAGGTACCCAGTGCCTGTGCTTCATCACCTTGCATAAATAACGGAACGTGTGAAGATTCTTGCATGGAGGGATCTGGGTACAAATGTGTTTGTGTTGACGGGAGAATGGGCGACAAATGTCAGAACTGGACCAGTAAGTAAAAGAAAAATCCTGCTTAGCTTCTCCCATGGGTTTGTTGATACAAGCTAAGTTAATTAATCTTATTTAGCCTTGGCTCTGTTGTCGTTCGTGAGCCTCGGGGGATATAATTTAAAAACCCAACAAGAAGCTATTCCTCAGAAAGAAATAGTGTTTCATTTCCGGAAAGATATTCAAAGTCCTAGAAAGGCTGGGGTTTTGTTATCTTGTGCATGAGAAGTCCTGGGGTGGGGAGGATACGTGCTAATGCGTCGCTTTGCGCCGCACTGATCTGCTCTGTTGCCAGAGCCTGGGTTTTTCGTCCAGGTGAGGTTTAGTACTGAACCTATTGTAAAAGTGCAAGGGCCTATTAACTTGTGTTGCCTACACATGTACCAGTTATTACAGTCAACGCGTTTCGAAATGTATTTACTTGTGATACTTCTCTTAAACTCTGCCCTAGGGGAGGCTGGGAGTGCTTCCTTGTATCGGCTATATAGGTATGTCCAGCGTCAGAGGGACATATGTATTTTTAAGACATTTTAGTCAGAAGTAGAGAATCGATTTTGGCCATTTTGGTCTAAAACTGGGTATGGTTTTTGCACTCTAGTCTTGAATGAGGTATGATTTTTAGAACAAGCTACTTTTTTCATCATTATCGATAAGACCAGCAACTAAAGCCATTAACAATACCTTTAACATCATTCTGAACTAGAGAAGTACGGCAGGCCTGAAACAGGGTGTTAATTTAAGGGTCAGGCCATAAATAGGTTAAAAAAATCGCAGACTTTGGTCTTAAATAGGGTAAGTGCTTTGGGAAGCGGGTTGCCCAGCCCCGCCAAATTTGTCAGAAATTCAAAGTATTGTGTGTCAGGCTAAATAAAGCTAAGAGGCAAAAGCATTTGACGCATAATTTTTCCATTTCTGTGCCGGGCAGGCCTTGACTCGAATGGATGCGGCACTCTACGTTTCGTTGTCATTGACGCGGTGTATTTTTCTTTTCAAGAAGGACGCCTCATGTGTGACGACAGTTGTGCAATTATTCCTCCACTTTCGGTTGAATATTATGAAGCTAAAATACAAATGCTATTGGTGTTTTCATGGAAACCAGCTCTTGAAATGCCGCGGTATGTCGAAATACAAATTTACTTATTTTTAAAAGTGCGCTCTAAGAAGTATAGCTATTGGAATTGTGGCGGAAAATTCGAGAAATTCAACTAAATCTGGAAAATGTCGACACTTACGATATAAAGAAATCCTAAAAAAGCCATATTGTGCCTATTTTGCAATATACCAACGTTAATTCAATAAACTGCAATATGTTGAATTAGTTACCGTCCACAATATATCGTATCTGTCGTATCGTCCAAACGCTCCAAGTGCGTGATCTTTTCGCGTAAACAGCCACAGAAACGGGGCGGGATTGTTATTCCTGACAAGTGTTCTGATTGACCAAAATTATGTCGCCGTAGTTTTGATCTTAATCACATTTAAATCAAGCACGGAAACAGATATCTTCGTTTCCCTATAATACATCGTTTCAGTAAGACTTAGGAACATTTAAGTCGCCAATTATTTCTACCTGCATGACATTTTAATTTCCTTTTCTTTCCGTGCCACGAAATAAAATTTAGTTTCGAGAAGTTATTTTTGCTGAACATGTTTACCTTGTGAATAACAAGCGTTTACCCTGATAACATTCACACTCACTACGTCAATAAATCATGCACTCTGAAACGGAAAACAGTACCATTTCTTTGTTGAACTACACAAAACTAACTGTTTCCATCGCCTTAAAATATCGCATTGGTGGACAAAAATCGTGGTGTGGCGGTGTCTCTACTTCGAAAATATATTTCTTTTTCAGTATCACTCTCAAGCCCAGTTCGCAGTTTTCTTGTGAAAGATAATACCGAGAAACGAGAGTTTCACTGAAATGTTGCAAATGACACATTTTGTTGCGATGCACCCAGTTTTGGCTGAAATCTTGCCCGCCGTATTTACATTAAAAATTACGAACTTTACTTTGATTGGATATTACTTCCACTTTGTAAATAGTTCACCCCTGAACTGAAAACAATACCGTTTCGTTTGACTGTTTCTGAGTAAACGAAACAACAACAAGTTATTTTTGTTGAACATGTTTACCTTGTGAATTACAAGCGTAACTGGCTGATAACATTCACAGCCACTATGTCAATAAATCACTCTGAAATGGAAAACAGTACCATTTCTTCGTTGAACTAAACAAAACGAACGGCTTTCATCGGCTTAAAATATCGTATTAGTGGACAAATCGCCCTCCAAAATAAACTTCCTTTCCGCTATTACTATCCGAATAGTGTGTCCAGTGTGTAGTTTTCTTGTGTATTTTAATACCGAGAAACGAGAGTTTCAGTCGCAATTCCCCATTTTCGAATAAAGCAGTAACTGAAATGTTCGGAACGCCACATTTTGTTGCGATGACCAAATTTCCAACGTATTTACATTAACAATAGAGAGTATAAGGATAACGTTTATATCAGACGGCAAACGGCAAAGATTAGCTCTGATTTTTTATTCTTTTCGTCTAATCCTTAAATAAACCACACAGAAATAGAAAAATGTCTCCTACTATTCACCGCAAATACAAATATTTTTACTCTACTACACAGACAGCTGAAGATTCATTTTTGTCGTTTGACGTAACGTCATGCTTAATCTCAGTAATTACGAACTTTACTCTGATTGGATATTACAAATCACTATGTAAATAGTTCACCACTGAACTGAAAACAATACCGTTACGTTTCTGAGAAAAAGAAACAAAAAGGCCTTCGCACCTCCTCGTCAAAAATATCCTTGAACGAGAGATTTTGAAACTAAGGCTCTTTTAACATACTATACCCTTTTCGTGTACTTCAGCTCGAGGAAACCCTGTCCTTCTATGTCCTTTTATATACAATCAGCCTGAAAAAGGACCCCTTTCGGGCGGAGCTTCCCTCCCCCCCCCCCCCCCCCCCGTATAGTCAGTCTTTTATAGGGAGTATTCTCCACCCCCGAAAATATTGAAGCACTTCAAGTACTTCGTATAAGCAGGACAAGCAAGGGTACTGAGCCATAATTTTAGCACTTAAATACAGCAAAATCGCCATAAGATGTGTTATTTAAAAAATTACCGTAAAAGGTAGGATAAATTTGATTAATTTTGTGATTTAGAGGCTATTTCGTTATCGTTGGAAATTAATGCTAACCGCTCATATTCACAAATTAACTTAGGCACAGCCCAAGACTACGAAGTTCTATTCCCCGAAGAAAGCACCACAGGTTATATCGAGAGTGAAGTTAACGAAGCGTTACAACAATTCACTTTGTGTTTCTGGATGAAGAGTGCCCTTGTCGGGTGGGCAACCATCTTTTCTCACATGACACCTGACGACAAAAGAGATTTGAGGTTGAGGTGTGGTCCGCAAATGTACAAATCTCATCTAACTTTGGTAGAAGACCAAAGGTGAGGCTCATTTTTCGTATGGACAAAAATCATCAATTTTGATGGTTGCTTAGTGGAGGTTTACTCACCAACATACAGTTCTTACAGAACTACCCTCACCCATACGATCACACTAATACGAACTATAAATCTGCGACAATCCTGTACATGAAATTCTACTTATTTCTAAAATTTAATTTACTCTCGAGCAGTGGTCGAACTTCTCATGTAAGATAATCCAACTTCATCTTTCCCTCAGATTGATTTATATGGCTCCTTTAGTGGACAACATGTGGCACCATATCTGTGTGAGCTGGGAGAACGTTCAAGGTCTCTGGGACGTACTCGTTGATGGAGCCGTTATGGCTCACGGTGGCGCCTGGAGTCAAACTCTGAGCGTTCGTCCTGGAAAACTAGTTGTTGGTCAGTCCCAGGGAGTTTACGGCGGAGGATTTACAGTTGGCGAGTCCTTCACAGGAAAAGTGGCATCTTTAAACATATGGAGCACAAAAATGGCCAATAGTGTGATAAATGAAAAGGCAAAGTCATGCATTCATGATTTAGGGAATGTCGTAGACTGGAGAACATTTCGACATGGCTTTCATGGGAACGCTGAGATCCTTTCACCGCAAACTTGTACTTCTCGCGGTAAGCGAGAATTCCATACAGCAGTAACTGAGAAAAGTGCATGCGTGGTTCAATGATATATATATCCTACATATAGGGAAGAGACTATGATAATAGTTTCTTGGTATAGAATTAACATAGTGTCGGGAGCGTTCAATATATATTATAATTTATCATATTGCTCTGTACAAGGACTGGGAGGATCTTGACCCCGGTCGTGTACACAGACCTCACTGTGTTCGGTCTGTAATCACGACCTCGGTCAAGATTCTCCCTTACAGACCTCCTGCTCGGTTAATAAGACCTAAGTCTTGACAGTGGCTGTGTGATAACAGAAGGGCTTCAAACCATTTATGTTAATGCAGAAAAATTATTAGTTTCTTCGAGAACAACTTACCCAATTGTAAGCCTAGCCTGCAGGGTAAGTACCCATACCGGCAGTCCGAACTGTTAAAAATCTATGCCCTGTTTTGTTGTTTTAGAACAAAATGGCTAAATAATCAAACAAAACCTACCCTACTCTACTCCATTCCACTCCACTCCACTTCAATCCACTCTACTCCACTCTGGTCTTCTCAAGATTTCTAAATCCTGTTGTTTCACTTGTAGTCGCTAACAGTGAATTTGTCCTGGATTTTCCCGCACGGCAAAACACTAGCTACGTCGAAACAAACACCCTACCGTCTCTAGAAGAGTTTACCCTTTGCTTCTGGATAAAGCGAGGTTATGATGGTGCTCTTCAAGGTGCAATTATTTCGTACGCCACAACACAAATGGCCAAATCTTTAACAGTTCGTGTGGGTTCTTTGGGAGGCCTAAATCTCCGTATCATGGATTCAAGGTATGCCACCAAATGTACCAATATCTATGTCAGTATAGATATCTAGATATGTGTAAACGAGTTGATTTGCAGAACTGCTTTCAGAGTGTCCAATATAATAAACTAGATAGCAAATTTATCACCATGATAAATGAATTTATGCCGCCTGATTCCTTTAGACTAATCCCAGTTCCCAGCCGTGGGTTTTTTTCCGGAAACCTGGGACTTTTAATTTGCTCGTAGTTAAACATACACCTGAGTCGCTGGCAGAGTCCTCTTTTGCTTCAATTGCTCAACTAGAGAACAAGCCTCCTTTCAGTTACACCGAAATCAGGAGGTTTGACCCTCCTCAACCCCGGACCAACCAGCCTCTCTTAATTGTCAAATCGTTTTGGTTTCATCTCACGGGTGCTCCTTCACCTTTGCTGGGAACCGGTATTTTGGTTATATCTGAGTCTCACTCCTTTTGTGTAAAAACGATAAGAAAATAAACGGCTACATTACAACCGCAGCCAAATTATCTCCAACTCAGTACAAACCAAGCTCAGCCAACACAGTGTGCTAACATCGAATCTATATCCAGCTTCATGAATCAGAGAGCATAAATAATATATATATTCTAGCTTCCAGAGAGCACAAGCGCAAATAACGATCGTTATTTGTTCTGGACCAGTGTAATTGATTATGAGGAAAGATTAACATCAGCTGGTGACATGTTTAAACAGCCTTTTTATCGCTGTTTTTCCAAAGTCTATTAAATTCTCGAGTAAAACATCTACTTAGTACAACCAGTTAGGAAATCAAAGAGCTGTTAAATCTTAATCTATTTACGACAATGATAAAGGTTGAATGTGAGCATCGTACCAGTTTTTTATCCAATTTGAAGTGAAACCAAAACCAATCGTGACTTTCTCTCATCTCACTCGTTTTAATTCCACGCGCTTTGCTTGAGCTGCATGATATGTATTTACTCTGTTTGTAATTTAAGATTGTGTTGCTGTAACAATTCGTTCTATGATTTAAGTGACAACAACCTTGTTTATGACCAACCACCAATCACTGACGATCAGTGGCACCACGTGTGCATCACGTGGACCAATGTCGATGGCAAAGTTCTGGTTCTCTTGGATGGCGTCTTTAAAAAAGCCGCCTTGGGATATAAGGTTGATGTTACCATTCCTAGTGGAGGAATTATGCGTATTGGACAGCAACAAAGAGAGCTTGGAGGTGACCACAATCCTGTGCAAAGCTATCGTGGAAAGTTTGCCAAAATAAACATGTGGAACACAGTGCTAGATGGGTCGGTGATTGTAGCGTTATGGAGCAGTCCCGGTGCCGAAAGTGGAGACGTCATTTCGTGGGGAAACATGCGCACTGCATTGATCAGTGGGAATGTGATGGTACAAGACGTCGCCAACATGCAGCTTACAGGTGACACTAGAACAATTCCTTATTACACCAAAGGCATGCTTAAGCTTTCGATCTTTCGTAAGTTAATTTCTCACCGTGAGTGTGACCTCTCTACAAGCTGTTGTGGCCCTCTCTCTGTCACGCAATACCACATTCTTGAGAGAAAGGGTCTCTTTCTCCCGAGAGAGAGGCGTTGCGTGATAGAAAGAGGGCAAGAACTGGACTACCATATAGATAGCATCTCAACTGCCATATGAATACATATGTAGATCTAACCACGTTTAATACAAAAGGAAACCTACAGAGACGGTTCATCGCTCAGTAATGATCTTGCTATAATCCGCCTAATCAGTAAAGCTCAACACGAGTATCAAACTAAAAAAAAAAAAGCAAATAGAATATGCTGCTGACTAGCTAAAAGAATATTTTTAAAGTGCTAAAAATATATACTATGAACGTTTCTTAATGCATTGTAAGGGATATGATAATAATGATATACTGACTAGTTGCTTCACATTTCAAAAATTACATTTTATTGCGAGACATTTCTCAGAATTAATATTTCGGGAACTCACAAAGCTTCGCACCAGCTTGTGACCAGGGAGGGGGTGGGAAAAACTTCGACTTAATGAGAAAGTATTATAGGTGTTCATGTGTACAGGAAGAAGATGATCGCATAAAGGGTTGCATGTAACAGAGAACATGTCTGTTAGTTGTACATTATACACGTGCATTCTCCTGATTGGCCAGGAAACCTCAACCCGCAGGCTGTTGAACAACTGAAATGAGATCACGCTTTCATTTTTTGAGCAAAATTTTTGTGTTTTTTTGGAAAATTCAAGCTTGCTGAACGAGTTAACTAGTCTTTATTCCACATTTGTTAGCCATTCTTTTGCCCAAATTCTTGCAGAAAATTGCAATGAACGCCCCAATTTTTTTCTTCATTTTTTTTCAGCGCAAGAGAGTGACTTTGATCTTTACTTTGCATCTAAATCATCTGCTAATTATGTAGAATACAATTCAGCCGTGCCTTCACTTACCAAGTTTACTGCTTGCGTCTGGATTAAGATGTCCCATAACGATGAGGGACATTACTTTTTCACCTACGCTACCGGTTCTTCTGCTCAAGCCATTGCATTGGGGTATTACCCGGGCAGTTTAAAACTGCACTTTAATGTCCATACAACTAGCTGGCAGTAAGTAGTCTTCGCAGTTTTTCTCATTTGTCTAAGTATGTGTCGGGGAGGCGCGGGGGCCCTCATGGTTGGTGTGCTCGTCTCCAGATCGAGCGGTCCGGGCTCGAGCCCTGGCCGGGGACACTGTGTTGTGTACTTGGGCAAGACACTTTACTCTCACAGTGTCTCTCTCTACCCAGGTGTATAAATGGGTACCGGCGAACTTAATGCTAGGGGTAACCCTGCGATGGACTAGCATCCCATCCAGGGGGGAGTAGAAATACTCCTAGTCGCTTCATGTTACGGAAACCGGGATAAGCTCCGGCCTGATGGGCCACTTGGCTCGTATACAGACTTAAATATATGTAGTTAATTGTTTCATCTAAATGATGGATTCTTCAGTAAGCAATAAGGGGACGATACTGAAAGATGCACCGAGAGAACCTTATGTTGAAAATGCAAAGATCAAAAAGAGACAACTGATACAGGTAGATTAAATTTGCGAGTTTAATTTCATCAATTTATGGGAGAGAAACTAATGTGATTAGTCATTGCAGAAAGCCTGAGCATGAATTCAAGTCAAATTCGCAATTATGCTAACGGTAAACACCTAGGCTAATCTGTGATTCATGGTCATGCTCTCAAATGCTCTCAAAGGACGGGGATGCAATCGCCATCTCACCATCTCGCTTAGAGGTCTTCATCTCAAATTCTGGCCTCACTTAAGTTGTTTAGGTCGAAACGCCACTATTTTGAGCTGTTAAAGTATCTTTTCACGGCATAAAAAAACGCTGTCATGTCTGTGTTAAAGGGGCCTAGTAGAACTAGCGCGATGCCCAGATTAGTCTCTGTTAGGGTTTTAATTCAGTTATAGCGACGAACATCCCCAACCTTTTTCATATGGGAGTCCCCCGGGGGGGGGGGGGATAGTTCCTCGGGAAGTGAGAACCAGGCTCAATGTAATAAATCGGGGAAGGAAGCTGAGGGAAACATGTCAGTGATTGACCGTGCCTCATCATTTAGAGATTACACTTTGTCAACTGGTTTGCATGACAATGGCTGGCATCACCTCTGCTTGACATGGAGAAACACGGATGGAAAGGCGTGTTTGTTTGTAGATGGGATCAAGCTGACGTGTGTAACTAACTACCAGACCGGTCAGACAATCGCTGCAAATGGAAAGTTTATTCTGGGCCAGGAACAAGACTCATTGGGTACAGTAGCTGATGGGTTTATTTGTTATTGACCTTGCATGAGGTCCGTTCTGGAGAGATATATGTCGAATTCTTTTTTTCTTTCTGTCGTTCTTTTTTTTTGTTTGTTTGTTTTTCTTTTTTCTTTTTTTTTTTTTTTTTTTTTTTTGCTGCGACTCGCTAACTACAAAAAAGAACGAGACCATTATTTTCTAATACGGACCGATTAAGATAATAGTATTCGTTGTAACGGCTTGTATAAAAAAAAATTCTGCTGACAAATTACTGTGTCGTTGTAAGCCATTCTCGCTAAAAGTGCGGGTGCAAAAGTCGAGAATTCACTTACGTTTTTCGACCGTTTGTAGGTCGTTCTTTTGAAGTGGTTTTAAAAATTCCCCTTTTTCGCCTATCATGAAGGAAAATTCTAGTGACTGTACTTAAGGGCGAACAGTTCTCTTTTGTGCAATGTTTTGAGTAGTTTGGACGGTCTGTATTGCAAAATTAGGACCTCTTAAGTAACCATTTAGTATTGGTATCATTTTCATCTTAGACCAGTTTTCCATTGAAAGACATGTACAGGTTATTGATTGTGTGGTGACACCTGTAACAGATGAAAGGCAACTGAGATTTTTTTTACCAGGGGTTGAGAGACAGGGGTGGGGGTTGACTTCACTTTTTCCTCATTGGGCTGTCAACAGTGGAGCCAAAAGGCCTGAAAATGGGTTATTTAGACCTTTTTTCAGTTCAGTTTATGATAATCCTCTGTTGTACTTTCTGTGCTCCTGAGTCTACTCAATGTAGTAGTAAGGAAACAGAAGGATACTAGCTTACTCTTTATCATGATCTCGATCTTGAAACCTGTTCTAGAGGAACAGGGATTGAAATTCACAAATGGTCGACTGATAATTATCATCCTACAGCTACAAAAAAATTATTTCAGTACATTGCAGTGTTCATGTATGTATGTAGTATGTGAAACCATAGTTAATAGAGGGAAATGGTTATGAAACCTGGCAAAGTTCTTTGCTGTATGTGTTTTTTTTTTTTTTTTGGCTACTTTGGGGGTTGACCCTGCACAAAACCTGGCAAAATACAAAAGGTGGTCAGGTGTGCTCATACAACTATCCAATAGAAGCATTGCCGTTATGTAGTAATGCACAGTCTATGATCATACAACAAACGATGTGCAGAGTCAAGGACCTTCCAACATACATCTTAGCCTGTTAGTTTGCTTCTTTGATGTTTATCGGGCCTCTTAACCATTATTCCCTCGATTAACTACGATGAAATGAATGCGTTGGTCCTTAAAAATTTGCGTTCCCTAATTGCTTTTTTTCGTGTTGGTTTGTTTAAAGGTGGTAGCTTTGATTCTGGTCAGGCATATCAAGGTAGCCTGAGCCGAGTGAATGTTTGGAATTTTAGAATTGCCGAGAAAATAATAAAGCAGATGTCAAGAGGATGTGGATTATGGAGTGGAAACGTAGTTTCTTGGTACAACTTCAAGAATAACATCTTTGGAGATTTACAGATCATTACTCCTTCATCATGCTCGCTTGCAGGTGAGTCTGGGATTCTAGGAGGGTTGCAATGGGCTTAACCGTCAACCGTCAAATGGCCAAAACATGAACCCTCAACCGTTAAAAACGCAACATTTTTACCATCAACCGTCAAATGAGCAAGCCAATATTAGCTGTCAAATTTCTCAGATATCCTTAATCAAGAACTAAAGGGTTGACTTAAATGGGCTCAAGTTGTGCTATTTATAAATGATTCTCGAGAGTAGGCGATTAATACGTCCAGCGGTAACAAAGGTGATGACATTACGCTAATTTAACTCGTACTTGAAAATCAAAGACGTAATTTTTAATGCACGAAAAGTAAGGCTAATTAAATGGATTAATTAAATATGGGCAAAATTTTTCCTTTTAGGAAAAATTTTGACAGGCAAATTTCGCGTTAATTTCATGTTATAAACGTCATTTCGAAAAATTAACCGTCCATCGTCAAGTGACCTAAAATTCAACCGTAACTCGTCAAAACGGCACTCCACCCCATTGAGACTCTCTTCTAATTTTTGAACGTTGAGACGTTAGGAAATAAAATGGTGACGTAGTCTTTAATAAGTCTGTTTGAAGTTCAAAAATCCTGTTCACAGTCCTCCGAAGCACGGTAGCTGCCATCGGTAGTTATATCAAAATAAGGTTCTTTAAGGCCGTGTGTACTAACTGGTATACACAGGAACTGCACTTCTTCTGGCTACTGTTGTTAGTAATGCTGTTGTTCCTGCTTAATACCGCAATAGGCCATTTCCGAATTACCTCAGGCCTCTCTCTCAAAGTGAGCTTTGGTGCCCATCCTTTCATATGAAACTGAGATTTAATTCATTCACATTCAAATTAAATTCATTTTCATATGAATAATTGTGCACCAGGGCTCACTTTGATAGACAGGTGTAAGACAACCCGGAAATGGGCTACTGTCCTGATGTAAATAACGTTGTGTAAAACGCACCAAAGTGCGTCATAGTTCTATAATTCTCTTTTTCAGTGTCCACAGTTCAAGCTAAGAGAGACGACTACTGTCAAAATCGTTACGGCAGTGCACCAAAAGCGGATTGTGGGACAACTCTAAGAGCATTGTTTGATAGCAAACACAACCAAGTTGGAAAAGTATGGCGCTGTTTTTATGACGTGGCACTTACTACAGACTCACACTCAAAGTTGCACGTGTATGACACAGTGCAGAACTCACAATGCTTGCATACAATTCCGGGAAGCCTGTTGTCTATAAACGATTGAAGGAACACTGCTATTCATGATACAACTGCTGCGTTCTCCCTTAGCAAAAGGAGCACGTTCTGTAGACGATGAGAGAATAGTATTTAAGAAATATAAAACATGATCTCCGTGTTTCTATGGAGTTTTAATAAAAATCTACAAGCGTTCTTTCTAGAAAGCCGTTCTCAGATTGGCTACGCTACTCACTATCTATTCTGTTGTAGATAGTGATTAGTGTGCCAGTGAGCGCTTGTTAACAAAATGACGGTCGCTTGTTTGCGTCTTCGAGTTGTCTGTGAGGAGAATTTAGATAAAGTTTGAAGTTTATGACACTACTCAGTCAAGTTCGTCAAGGATGTTACATCTTCAATGTCTTTGTTATTGACGGTGATGCCTTCATGTGATTTGTCATTTATCCTCATGATCTATGTTTGGATAAGTCCTAGTTTGGATAAGACCGCTTCAATTCGCGTAGTTTTCTCTTGCATCTGAGAGTTAGTGTGAGCCAAAGGTGCCAAATCATCGGTACAGGTCTTCAAGTTGGTCTACAAGGGCCGACTGTATTTTGCCGGTTCCTTGAATCAATTGTTGTCTCTTTCATTTCCCAGTCGATGGAGAGAAGGAAAAGAAACGGTGATAGCAGACAACTCTGTCCGAGCCCCGTTTTAACGTTTCAGTTAAACCACCATCATGGAGAATGCTGCAGCTCGTGCATTGCCTCCGTACGTTTTCCTCACTAACGATATGATCTGTCTAGAAATTCCGTAGCTCACCATCAGATCCCACAAGATATTTCCATCAAGTGTCAAACGCCTTTTCATAGTATACGAAGTTTAAATAGAGTTGAGACCTCCATACAAGGGACTGTCCCATAATTATACAAAGGGTGGCTGTTTGATCTGAAGTTGACCTTCAATCATGGACAAAAGTCTTGGGACAAATTTACACTTTTGGCGCTTTTGCACACACGCCAGCGCGAATACAACTTCACCCGACTAACCTCGCCCCCCAACCCCCATACAAAGTTGGAAACTAGTACCTGC
>NW_028301578.1:3015000-3050000 GCF_042242905.1 Orbicella faveolata | reverse complement strand
GCTACAATTCTGTCCTAGAGCTAGCTTTCCACGAGGCTTATCGTAGCTCAAATAACAGCAAATAACTCTCCTGTATGCCTTTTGAAGCCAGGAAGACTAAATTCACCGTCTTTTCGTTGAATCATGAATTGTACAATTTAATTAAGAGTGCTTTTAACATGAAATTGGAGTCTAAATCAACACGAACGTACAGATATCAAAACCGCGGCGGAGAGCTAATCTATCGCTTTCTAAAGGCCTGCATCGTCCTAAATGGACTGAACAAGAGCTTCCTACATCGAGAATCGATTGAACTTCAGACAAACTAGGCCATAGTTAGCAGTAAGCGAACACTCAACATGTTGTCGTTACGTCAATTATCGCCCGGAAGCCACGCAAATAAATTTCTTCCGCGCTAGCGAATCACAGACAGTTCTGATACTTAGCTAAGCCGAGAACGCCTAAAATTGATAAAACAAGGAAATTCTACTCACGATCAGCGCTTGAACTCATGTTCTTCTCTCTCCTCGTGGCCATGTTTTGCTCGCAAATAGCAATGTCCCGGATGTACTTCAATTTTGTCGAGCGCGGAATGGCACATCCAGATTTCAACAGATTTTTTTTCTAAGTCTTTAGCTACATCAAAGTTCAAAGCAAATGACGCCAACAGCAGCTAGAAATGTCCAGTCCATTGCACGTCTAAGCCCTAAATTGATGTGGCGAAAGATTTTTGCTGTCTAAAGCAAGCACAACATTATCGCCACAGGGCAAACGGCCTTCTGTTACGGGACTAAATGTGACCCGTACAGTTTACACATGTCCTCAGGCCCGCCTCAGGTACGATAATGGACGACGCTTACTAGCAAATCGTTAGACTTGGGCCTTCATTGGACTTAATGATGTCCTCGGGCAGACTTCCTTTAGACAGCAAATACAGAACGCTAATCGGTCGCTCCTTGTCAGAGTCACCGCGCGAACTGAATTCAGACGAGTGTAGCCTGGGCTAAACTTAACGCAAATTGAAAAAGGGGGGGGGGGGGAGGGGAGGGTCGATGAATAATGAAAAAAATACCTAAATAAATGAAACATGCGGCAAGGAGTTCCTACATTTCATGCTAGGTAAGATTTACAAGCTGCTGTCATAGCGAAAGCAGAAAACAAAAACAAAGAAATGAAAAAAAAAAAAAAAAAAAAAAAAATCAAAAAACACCTGATTCAGTCTTTAACACCGTTTTCATAAATCCAGACATACATATATATACATATATATACATATATATACATATATATAGGGTAATTACCTTTTACCAATAGTGTAGGCATATGCCATAATGTAAATAAGGTAAAGTCTGCATGCGAGCCAAGTAACCCATCAGGCCGGAGCTTATCCCGGTTTCTGTAGCATGAAGCGACTAGGAGTATTTCTACTCCCCCCTGGATGGGATGCTAGTCCATCGCAGGGTTACCCCCAGCATTAAGTTCGCCGGTACCCATTTATACACCTGGGTGGAGAGAGGCACTGTGAGAGTAAAGTGTCTTGCCCAAGAACACAACACAATGTCCCCGGCCAGGGCTCGAACCCGGACCGCTCGATCCGGAGACGAGCGCACTAACCATGAGACCACCGCGCCTCCCTAAATAAAGGTACACATAATCTCCTGCTTGTCAACTTGGAAATGTAAAAACTGATTATATAAACTGATTATAAACTGATTAACAATCATTTAGCTCTTATTAACCGAGCTGGAGGTCTGTATGGGAAAATCTTTACCGAGGTCGTATGTACGAACCGAACGCAGTATGAATGCAGCACCTCCTTTATTAAAGGAGGTACTGCAGAACCTCCTTTATTAAAGCTCAGAAAAAAAACGATTACCTTTAAGATTTTTGGATCAGGTAGACTTCGTATGTAAGACTTCACAAACAGAGATTTGTTAAACTCTCAAGTTCAAGTTTTGTTCGCCGAAAGCATTTAAATTGCTTTCGATGCAAGAAAAGTTTTACAATGAGAGCTTATACTGAATTTTATTGTCGTCAAATCGCAAGAACATTATCTCTCAAATTCCCGCAATGCATTACCAACCTCGAAAGATTGATATACACACCAGTTTGTTGTTATTTTGGTCGGTCGCCGAGTGTCGAATGCCTCTGTTCAACCAGCTGATTCAACTCCTGCTCGCTTAAATTTGCAAATGGAGGCCCAGCAAAAAAAACACTTGAGCTCGCAAATGGGCGGCTCACAGGAATAATATTCCTCATCTCCGGAAGAATCATGATATTTTTCCATATTTTAGGAGAATAAAAATAGAAATTATGTTTTATAAAGTGTGGACATCGATCGGAAAAATGCCGAGAAAAAGTCCAAATAAACAAACTGACGTGAGTGCATGTGCAACCCACCGGCGAATGGATCGAGCGTATTAGCCAATCAGAACGCGCGCTTCGCTAAGGCTATGTTATAATGTGAAATTTAAAATTTGATTGTTGTCATGGCAACGTCAAAAGTGTTGGACACATAATTGGCGTATTAATTAAGAGAATGAAGGAACAGCTACTGAAAGTTTTAGTCCCTTAAAGCAAATCGTCTTTTCAAAACTTTGAAAAAACCTTATTGGGACGGGGGATCCTTGTTCGTCCGAGGATTAAGAACTCCATCACACCAAACTGCAGTCTAGTTCCAATGACTGGCATGGTGCAATTTCCCTATCAATCCCATTAAGGTAAGACTGTTAAAAAGCTGATTAAAAATGCTTGGTATGGTCCAGAAAAAAACTGTATCGAGACACACAAAAAATCAACATTATAAGTTCTCTCTATCACTATGGTCTAATTTGTTCCAAAGATAGGGCACAAAGTATCGTACGGAATATTTTGCTAGTACAGTTTGAGATTGGCTGAGTAGTCTTGGTTTCATTATTAGGACTCTCAATTGAAAATTCCTCTATGATTACATCGATACAAAGGTGTCTCTGCACGTGCGTTCTAAAATTTTTGTAGCCGCCGCTGCGAAACAACAACGTGCATTGTTATATATCCCACGTCAAACACGTTTTCCTATTGGAGGAACACGACTCACGTTGGATGGTCAAATTAAACCATGTGAACAAAACTTTACCTTCAATGTTCCCTTTGGCTTTACCCTGGGAAAATTGAGGGTCTCGGGGAAACAAAACTGTGTTTAATTTGTCTCTTGGGTCCAGTCATTTAGTGATTAACGACCAAGTTCTGCGGCTAATATCTCATTTCCTTTTAGGAATTAACCGTTGGCGTTACATATTCAGCTTGAGCAGATTATTAGACCGATCGGTGTACTGAACAGATTTAAATAACTACCAAATTGGAAGGTATAATATAAATCCGTTTTCACCAAGAGATGTCCCTTGGACGCCACTGTCTTCGTCGCTTACGGAAGCTTTAGCAATGACGACGCCGACGCCAAAGACGACGACTTGTAAATAATGGATTTATATTTTACATTCGAATTTCGTAACTGCGTAGACCTGTTCAGCGCACCTATCGGGCTAAAATCTTGCTCAGGCTAAATATGCAATAACAGCGTTCAGTTCCAAAAGAATGTACGAAAAATTAGCCGTTCGCGTTCTCCAAAATACGCAGAACTTGGTCATTTTACGCTGTTCTTTCTCAGAAGACGGCTAAGAAACTGCGCCAAGACTCAAAACGCACGTGCAGAGCCATTGCAATGCTCAACTAACCCCTATTTTTTCAGCGAAAAAATTATCTCGATTGATAAAATCCCTGCGATTCCACAGGTGTTTAAAGTTGTAATTTCTTGCCCCACGACCGAGCATGGTGGGATCTGGGTCGGGCCTCTTCTGACGTCATCGAAGGACATGGCTCAAAACAATCAAGAGACGTTTGACTGGGTTTCGAGCGCTGTGAAAACATATTTGGGGTATTTGTGCTTCATATTTTATCGAAAACGGACAGGACTTTTAAATCAAATGAAAGCACTGTATCATCTAGCAATACAATTCGGAGTCTAGCCACGATTAGCACGGCTACGATGTATATATATTTTTTTCGATTTCGAAGCGCGGGTTGCAAGTAGAGCCCGCCACACTGCCAGTCACGATCGTATCGACAATTTGCCGGTTCTTTTGGCTTGTAAAGGTTAAAACCACGGATGAAGAGTTAACTTACAATTATCGAGGAGTTATAAAAATGTCCATGAACATGCATATATTCGCTTCGTTATTACCGACTGGCCGTGTGTATACAAAGTCAATTACTGAATAGACCAATTTCGATATATCAAGATTCAGCCTAAAACAATAGACCTCAATAAGAGGCTCCGGGGAATAACTACAGAGTTTTTGGGGTGTATTCCCCGAAGCCTCGTGCTGAGGTCTATTGTTTTAGGCTGAATTTTAATATATCGAAATTGGTCTGTTTGTACGAACATAAACATTGCGAGTTATACAAATTTGCATATTTCGTTCTAGTAATTAAAAATCGTTCGACAAGATCTTGACAAAAAGGTTCAGTATGGTATAAATGAATGCATTTCTTCTTCACTGTTCTTCTGTTTTAAGATTCTTTTTTAGTACGCTAATAACCTGAGTGTTGCATTTCGGTCGAAAATAAGCTCATTCTCCTTTCAGCGCCACAATCTCCGTCCGTAAAGTCGAATCTTTATGGTTTGTTTTACTTTCCTTATATATACTTATCAATGCTTGATTTGTCATAAGCTTGCAACTGAAACAGATATATCTCTTTGCTCAAAGAACAAAACAATTGTGTATACGAAAGGGCCTTTAAGAAACTCAGCCGCATTGTTGACCTCGTGGGTGTTGCTTGCGTGTGGTTGTATGTAAAATCCAAAAATACATAGCTAGTCCAGCAGTTTGAAGCCTCAC
This sequence comes from Orbicella faveolata, assembly GCF_042242905.1. Classification (NCBI taxonomy): domain Eukaryota; kingdom Metazoa; phylum Cnidaria; class Anthozoa; order Scleractinia; family Merulinidae; genus Orbicella; species Orbicella faveolata. The sequence continues at coordinate 3,045,144 of NW_028301578.1, read as the reverse complement.
TAATCTTAATCACTTCGTTGTGGGACGTAATTGTCGTTGACTATTTGATTACAATACTCTCTATTTCAAGGGCAAAAAACGCGATGCCATTGATTTGCCGTATATTTATCTCGCCTGGTTTCCATTGTTTTGGTCTGCGAGTCTGGGGCTCGTTTTGATAGAATAGTCAGATGGCTCTCAGCTCATCCCAAATTCGTGTCTTATCCACCCTGACGATGTCGAGCTGTGCACTAGTAGCTAGAGTATAATATACTGGCCTTGAAAATCTTTAGATTTTTACAGTATCGGCGAACCCGAGATCGAAGAACTGCTCGATGGCTCCCTGTTTAGGTCCGACTTCGCACAAGTCAGCACACTTCTTTCGTTTTTTTTCTCGTTTCTGGACGAGTGCCATCGATGCAAAGGTATCGAAGAAAGAGGATACCTCTCTCCTGAGCTTGCTGCACTGCTACTCCCTCCAACAACACATCTACCTTGCATTCTGTAACGATTTCAAATCACACTATCGCATGCTCGCATACATTTTCCTCATAAGCAAAGCATTGTTAGTCCTTCGATGACGTCACAGGCCAACTCGTCCCATTCTTCGCTATTGCTCGGCCATGGGGCGTGGAAACGGCCAATTGTTAGAAACTTTGAAAAATCATAGGAAGTTAACGAAAATAGCTACAACGATAATTTTTTCGCAGCGGAGATCAGAAAAACAAAGAGATTTCTATAAGCGAAAAAAAAAGTTGGGAGTTAGTTGCACTTTAAGTTCCCCCATTACAACCTCATACGACTAAATGCTATACTGGTACTTGCCGCTACAATGACGACTTACCTACCTTTGAAGATACGAAAACGCGGCGACCAGTGAGAAAAAGAACCGCTTCCAGTCTGCATACGTACAAGTAATTCCGCTTTATCGCAATATATTACTCTTAATTTCTTCAGGCATCCAATAACAAGTGAGATCTCCAACAACCTGTTACGTTGTCTGTTAACGTAATACGTCCGTCATGATTATGTTCCTTCACAATATTTCTCTCCTATCTCCTAGCGCCACACCCCCTCACTTCTTATACAAATCTGTAATGGTTTTTCTTTGATGAAATTGCTAATTGCGAGGGCTGCCCGGGGCGATTTGTTTATTTTTTTTTCTTTGAATTTTGCAACCGACATGATTAATTTGATCGTAACGAAAGTTAGTTTCGTCAATCAATCTTTAATGACACACTCGGAGATGCCCTATGCAAAACATTATGCTTAAATACCACGCAACTCTTGTTTTCATTGTGTTCAATACTGTATTACAAAAATATTGTCATGTGAAGAAATGGAAATAAAGCTATGCGTTAAAAATGCATTGACTCACATCTGTCATTTTGGAAATTTTATAAAATTGCAAGGCCATGAATATTTCAAAAAGGGGAAATGGAAAAAGTAGAAAAACGAAAACTAGGGTAAATTTAGTCTTTAGATCTACCGCAGAAAACTTTAAAAATCATATGAAACCGGCCAACGAAACAAAACATAGTTGTTATGGCAGCATGAACATCAAATTCCTTGGCCAAATCCTTTCATTTCACACCCCCCATAATAGCAAAGGCTGCTATCGCTACAAAATAGTATCTCTCCGTCTTTTCTCTAAAGCCTGCAGACTGCGTGTTATATTTGTATTTAAAACGCTATTTTGTATTTAACACGTTGTCCCAATTGACATATTCACTCTTTCTTTTTCTTATAAGAATCTATTTCACAAGAATATCGAGGCTGAAATTTGCGAAATTCTAGGAATGTCTTAATAATAAAGCCGACGCTGGGATTTTGGAAACAATATAATTTTTTGTGTTGAAAGTTTGTAAATACAATAAAATCACGTTTTGAACTGAACCGTATAATTTTTTTCCTTTCTCTCAAAAGGCGACAAAATAGCACTAGCCGTATGTTCGTTGCTAATAACATTTCTGCAAGAAGTTATTTTCGTCATATCAGGTTTTAATGCCTGCAGGCTGGCTCCCAATCCGGGCACTAAATAAATAATTTCGAACAACTCTTTTCCTAATAATCTACAACTCTTTCTCTAATAATCTATAGCTCTAAGTTCCCTTAAACTCATTTTCGTCCACTTAAGAAAATGGGCGTGGAAAAGGTCATAAGGTTATTCATTAATATCTCAGCAAATATTTACTGGAGAATAATCTACTATATCTCATTTAAAAGAGCATAAAAAATACTCTCTAGAAAAAAAAAGCTTTCCTTCATGGAAGCTAGTAGTAATTTTTAAACAATTTAAATAAATTAAACTTCACAAAAAAAAAAGGAAAAAATGTAAAAAAAATATTTAAAAAATGTATTTCCACTCCACTGGTCAAATTTGATGCTGAAATAAATAATTTTCCTAATTTATCAGCAAACATATCCTGAAAACAGAGCGAAAAACCATCGAAACCGAAATTTTTTAGAATATTTTTTTTTTATCTGATTAAAAATCTCGCATTTCCGTCACCATGGCAACAGCCAGTTGAATATTAACTCAAATCGAGTTACGCGTCTTTTCGAAAAGTGTGTTTACTCAACAAAACGAAGCTTTTTTCCAAAGTTCCTGAGCTCTACGATCCCAAAAACGATTCAAGACACATAATTCAAGAATTATTTGAGATTGCAAACGGAAAAACGGCGGTCCGAAGGGAATTTAGTCGCATTTGAACAACATGCGTGGATTTGAGTAGCACATGGCGAAGGTTATGCAAGCTCACTTACCTAAAATTTTCGCTTCTAATTTCTTGCTAACCGTAAAATTACATTCGTATTTACTTCAAATACCTTTAGGAATGTTGTCCGCTTCCGAAAACATCTTCAGGACGTTGAAATCATGGACATCGCTCGCTCAACAAAACGCCGCCATTTTGACTTAAAATTGGGTGATTTCGCAATGTCGTCATGTAAGCCACATTGAAGCATTCCACGTGAAACTAGCCATGTGCTTAGGTAATTATCTCTAGTTTTATGTCTCCAAGTTTCAGGGGAAACGATAATAATCCGATTTTTTTATAATTTTTTTAGTCATCAATCCTGAAGCATTGAAATTTATAGAGCCGGACGGGAGAGAGGTTCCAACGTCCACTTAAATGCACAACATGTCGTTTGATGGTAATTCTTCTATCAGACTTGCCTTCTTCCCCAAACAATAAGGAATATTTAAACCCTTAGGACGCAAAAAAAAAAAAAAAAAAACTGGTTTAACTAAGCACTCACGGTGGTGGATTAGTTGTTTCAAAGAAAGTTTAGCTATACTCCTCAAGTTATGTAAAATATGAGTTACCTGTAAATCCTTTGAACTGAAAACTAAAAAGGAATTGTTGTCACCTTCTTCACTGACTAGAAACCTTACATATTGATAGTTCTTTGTGCGTTTCTTTATCATGCACTGATTATACCATAAGTGGCTAAAATGATCAAATTTTTTGGTCAATATATGTTGTTACATGACAAAGACGAACGTTGTCAGACGACAAATTGTGAGCTACTCAAACAAGAATAACTTGTAGTCATATCGGCAGAACCGTTCTAATTTCCATTGCATTACAACTCCACAAATATTTTACTCCACGACAAAGACTATTTACCTACATTTGAAGAAAAAAAAAAAAAATAAAATGTTTCCATTATTCCGTATAACAACGAGAGGGAAATGAGAACTGTCTCCAGCCCTCATACCTATTAAGTTACGTAAATCGGATCCGATTTATTACGATGTGTTAATAATAGCTACTTATAAGGCGTCCAATAATTATAAGATGTCACAGAGCCAGTTGTCTAATAAAAAAAAATTGGTCTTCCTCTTAAAAGGAAATTCCCTGATTTTCTTCTCCTAACCTCACACATCTAATACAAATTTTAATTACATGTTTTATCTCTGATGGTTATTACAAATGTAGCTACAGAGGTTTGTTCGATTTTTTGAAATTTGGCAAAGTATCGGTCGCTGACAAACGTCTTAAATGCCTTCTCTTTGATGTAACTGCTAATATTGCTAGACGGCTGCAGTTTGTTATTCTTTGAATTTGCAACAGTTACGAATAATTCGCGGCAGACGTTCGCCTGGTTAATCAATTTTTAATGACGCATGCGCAAACGCTGGAAAGGAGAGCGATTGTTATGGATTATAGATTATAGAAAATTTCTGCAGTTTTTACGAAACATGGGCTAAGCTCATTCAAAGCCTTCCGATGATTTCCGCAGATGATAAAAATATTTTTGTGCATCAAGAGAATTCTGCCGAAGGTTGATAATGGCGAAAATTTGTGTAGCCTTTCAAATCATTGCAGATTATCTTTTGTTTAGGAGATTTCGGCAGGTTCGTTACACAATGCTGTCTAAATAAGCATTGTTTTGGCAGCCAACATTTCATTAATGAACGTGGGAAGTGTTAAGAAGGAATCCACTAGAATTTTAAGTGACAAAAACTTTATGCCGAGGTATTTTATTTACACGGTATTAAAAACTGTTGTGCACTGTTTAAACATATTTTCAAAAGAGATCATTTCAATCAATACCAAATGTCGAGAACAAATTTTGAAATTTATATAAACAAATGCGCACATTTCCGCTTGATTAGCTCGTGTTTAAACTTGGTGTTTCAAAGCAAATTTACATAGCAAATTAATGTCCGTGGCCAACTGGCTAGAGCTTTCGCAGTTGGTGTGAGATGTCACTTTTTTTACCGACTTAACTAAGTGTAAATGTAGATGTAGATGTAGATTTAGATGTAGATGCACACTCATCTCATCCGAGGGGGGGGGGGGGGGGGGAGGGGAGGTAGAGAAAGAAATATTCCTAGACTCTTTATGCTACAAAAAGCAGTCTAAGCTCCGGATGTAAGGACATTTTGGCCCGACGCAGGCCTCATCTTCGCCTTTATTCTTTCAGGTTGCACCAATAATTCGCCGGTACACTCACAGAGATCGATACGAGTGGAATACGAACTTTTTATAAGATATGCCCAACACTATCGTTACCTCACGATTCTGAATCGGCTACCACGTATTTTCAGCAATGCCGAATTTGTTGAGCTTAAACAACTTTAAAACTTATTCTCGCCTTTCTGTCGTGTCCTGTGGCTGGTTTATGAATGACGGGACAGGAATGGAATGCATAACGATTTAGCTATCCGCTGATTGTACATCTTAGCCGATTTTGTTTTGATTTAACAAGAGAGGGCCTTTCTTGGCTGAGATTAATTGTGCAAATGGTTACTACTGTCAATTTTGTTGTTGTAGGTAGAGCCTTTCTCAAGACAAAAGGGCAAAATGATAATATCAACTATTGGTATTAGTTTTTACAATCAAAAATGAGAATTCGTCTTACCTTTGAAAGTGCAAAACGCCGAAGAAGATGCGGTGCAAATTGTATACAGAGTCTCTAGGCCAGACGTTTAGATTAAATATGAATTGCTGAACAATAGCATGTCAATCAAGACAATGCCAGCTTTGCGCAAGAATAATAAAACCACATTAATGTCGATAACATTTTGAACTGCTTAGATTGTCTTCTTATAACAGCCTCAGGGAAGCGAGCGTATTGATTGGCTAATACGCTTGATCCATTTGCCCGTGGGTTGCACGCGCGCGTCAGTTTGTTTAATTGTACTTTTTCTCGGCAACTGTTTTCATCGATGTTGACAAAAAATCTAATAATTCTTCCGGATTTGAGGAATACGTATTATTCCTGTGAGCTACCAAATTTCGAGCGTAAGTTTTTTGCGGGGCCTCCATCTAAGAGATTTGCGAATTTGAGCAAGCAGGAGTTGAATCGGCTGGTTGAACAAATTAACAGGTTAAAGGCACTCAGCACTCGGAAACGGACCAAAAAACAACAGACTGGTCTGAATCAACCTTTCGAGGTTAGTAATGCACTGCGGGAATTTTAGAGAGAATTTTCTAGCAACTTGACGACAATAAAATTCAGCACAAGCTTTCTTTGTAAAACTAATCTGGCATCGAAAGTCATTTAAATTCTTTCGCCCAACAAAACTTGAACATGAGAGCTTTAACAAACCTCTGTTTGTGAAGTCTTACATACGAAATTATTCTGTTCCAAAAACGTTACAAAGGTAATAGTTTTTCTGAGCTTTAATAAAGGAAGTTTTATCATATATTGGTAGCCTCTCATGAATTATTTCAGTCGGCCCGGGTTTTGGTTTTGCTCGAACGCTCGTCGCTCGATCGTCAATTGAACTCTTCAAGAAACAGCCGCTCGAAGGAAAGACTGCATCGTGCACAAATATAAGCTTAAATTTCTAACATTTTCCTTTAGGCCTCAGTCTTCTTTTCACTTGAGCTTATTTAACTAAATAACGAAAGCAACAGAGATAATTGTTAAAAGTTATTCAAGTTCAGGAAAACGTAACCCACAGAGCTACTATTGAATAAGCGCATCTCAAACAGCTCAAAGCCACGGGTGTTTGTTCATTTTCTTCTCCACTCTCGCTCTTTTTTCTTTTCTTTTGCCGAAGAGGCTGTGCAGGACAGAGAGTTCAGTCACCAAAAGCTTCAACCATGTGCAGTTTGTTTTCAATTCTTCGGAAAACTGATCCAAATATAAGCTTAACTAATTTTTGAGAAACGCTTTTACCGACTGCAATTTTCGTTTGTTGTCAGCTTGATATTTAGGTTAACTGAGCAGTTTGAAATTGTTTGTTTGCCCGACAAACTATTAGCTCGCAGCGATCCAAGAAAAATCCATTAAAAATCCATTAAAGATCCGCACAGTGCGGAAACACGTAATCGCAAAGGAATCTAGCTGTTGGGGCGTAATGGCTCCGAACTGCGATTTAAGAACTTAATGTACTTAATTCCAAATGGTGTTTTAAACAGCGACATTGTATACATTATATAGTAAGTGACTTTCTTGCCATCCTTAAAGTACAAACTTATTTTTGACCAACAGAGTCGTAATAAATATATTAATCTTTTTCTCAGCTCGTGAGCGGTCGGAATTCAACAAATCCTGCAATCTGATTGGTTCCGGGAGCGGGTGGAATTTTCTCATCCGGATCGCCACAGCGGGCGGAATCGGTCGAGTTGATCTATTTTCGTGAACGAATTAGCGGTAATCGTCAATTTTTCGCCCTTTTTATACTTCCATCGACGATTAATCAACGCAAGTTCATCTCTATTCACGTTTAAATGGCAAGGAAAGTCACTGTAAGTAAATTCAATTGAGGTTTTTGAAGTTGTGAGAGTTTGTTTGGCTGTTTGCAGCTCGGCGCTGTAATGGCGCGTGATCCTGCGTGTCTCTCTCTGTACAATTTTAATTAAAAAATGACTCAATTTCAGTCGAGTTTACCTCTCTGATCGTTGCTGTATTTGAGAGAATTTCTGTGGAATACACTTAACGAATTTCCTCACTATCTGCCACTCAATTTACGGCAGAAAACTCTGATTTCGAGTGATTCGCAACGACTGACAGAAATTGTTTTTGTAGTACAACTTCAATCTTTGCCGGAAATTTCACACCGGAAAAACACTTTCGGAATAAATCTATTCTTTAATACATCTTACCTTGTCTAGTATCTGAGTTACTTGCTCGTTCGCTAGTTAGATTTTTTTAGGATTGGTTTGTGCACGGCGCGTAAGCCAATTCAATGACAAAGTTGCGTAAACAAACCCACTTGTAAGCTAATTTACCGCAAGAAAAAAAGATAAACATGTTATTGTCCGGTTTAGGGTCGGTCCGTATAGTGAAAAACTGTGACCTCGGTCACAGTTTTTCCCTATACAGACCTCCCAGCCGGCCAATGACATATATGTATTTTTGGCACAAGTGAACAAAAATGGATAAGATATATAAAGAGCTATGTTATATTTACTGCAGGGACACGATGGACAAAAGTGAAAAAAAGAAATGTCGTATTAAAGGAGATTCTACAATTTTTAAGAACATTCGACAAAATTATCCGCTTAAGGCTTTTCGGCACAGAAAAAAAAACAGGATGTTATAAGAGTTGCTCAAGCACGAAGTCAGACTTTTTAATGTTAAGATAGTAAAACTAGACGACGTAATGTTTATCACTAACAATTACAAAGGGCAGTGCCTACCTAAACTGGATCTGAAAAGCGGAGGCTGTGATATTAACAATCCTAAAGACTGGGCGTTCACTGAATGGATCAGAAATAAAAGTAAAGCTGTGTTCCTTCCCCTCCCCTCCCCTCCCCCTTCCCTGTGATTCAGCCTTTCGTCAAGCTGTTCGCAGCACTTAATTGACCTGCAATTCGGCTGCCGTATGTATGATGTGGAAGTAGTGGTTAGCAATAGTAAGAATAAGAATTGATTGAAATTAAAATACCCAGGTTGGTGCAAATGCAATACATACACTAATTCGGTAATTTAATACATGATTGATAACATATCGGAAGACGACAAAATATTTTCGACGAACGTAAACTAAATATATTTAAGGTACCTGCACATCGAGTAAGGAAGAAAGAGTCAGTTTTATTGGTTTGTTTTTTGTTGTTTGTTTGTTTTTTTCTTTCTTTCTTTCTTTATTATTAAGTATTAAGCTAAATCCACTGACGGGAAGCAAGGAAAATAATCATTAGAACTGATCAAAAACCTTAACAGATCATTTTAATTTGATCGCAGACTCTTAAAATGGCACTCTGGTTAAGATAAAGTGGTTGCCACACGCTGCTGTTTTCACCATGAAAAAGTGCAATAGAGCGTTAAGATAAATATTATTTTCTGTTGTCGGCTTCTTTCCTTTAATGTAATATTCATATCTGTCCCTTTGTATAGCGTGCAACTGTGAAATGCGAGTGCTCAAGACCTTTGATAGCTTGCAGTGTTGTTCAAGGCGAGGGAGTACACGGAAGTTGTTGCAATAATTTATAACGCTGTTACAAATTTAGAAATAAATGACGATAACTTTTCAGCTCTAGCAACAATAACATTTAGGAGCTTTGTTAACCTCATGTTTAAAAGCTTTTAAATTATTTGGTTTACCACACTACCCATTTGTCTCTCTAGATATTTCCATTTTTGCTGTGTTACGATTTGCTGTGGATTTCCTTTCTTCAGGAAATTTCACTCCAGTACAGCTTCTCGGGTATATTTTTGTGCCACGAGAACTGCCTTAGCAACTGCTTAAAGATGCACTTAATCCTGCAAATTTTTAGAGTATTAGTTTGTATTCTTAACCTTAATTTGCTGTTATTTTTTTTACTTGGGGTTTTAACGGTGTGGTACAGGAGTATAATAAAACAAAACTATTAAGCCACCGATACAAAGATCACGGTGAATCGTGGTCCACTATATGAGAAAATGGTTCTTTCGATGTTATTCTCCTTGAAGACTATATTTATTACTGAGTTGTGAAAGAAAAGTGAAAAACGTATCTTATTTCCCCTTTTCAGCGAAGACAAACTGATATGGAAGTGGCGCTAACAAAAGCTCGTGATGTTAGCAACTCAGAGCCATTCCTAGAATCACTTCGGCGGAGGCGTGATATTTGTTTATGCTCATTTTGTCTACCACAAATTATATTTTGTCTTCAAGGAAATGCTGTTTTTCGTCGAGGACACAGCAAGATTATTGAATATCATCGGTTAGATATTTTCCTGCTGTTGAAACCCTTCAAGTTTTGCTTAGAAACATCGATGTTAAAACTAGTCCTTCATACTACATGAGTCTCTATGTCAGTTCGAGTCTTCATGTCAGTATTTACTGACATGTCAGCAAAGTCGCCAATCAGTCATAATGATCAGCGCAAGCTTTTCAGTAAATCAGCGAAAATATACTTAGGAAATAAATGGTTTGACATAGTTCTTATCTGTTCTCCAATAATCTCTTCCTTAATGGAATATTTTAAATAATTTAATTTAGGGAAAACCTTAACAAACGAGGAAGTTAAACGGGCTTACATTAAATTCGATTCACGCAATCATATAATTACAAGAACTGTACGAAACAAGTGCCATTTCTTTTCTGGCTCACGCGGTGGTGGATTTTATTTCATCCGTAGCCATTTTGATGCCAGTTTTTTCTCAGTCGAGCAAACTGATATCAGGACACTCGATGTTTATCAAAAGCACGAAAAATGTCAAAAAAAAAAAAAAAGCATGGTGAGAGAACAGCTTCGGTTCGCTTTCGCGCCATTGTTTCTAATATGGAGCAATGAAAATGCCTAAATCAACTAAAAAATGAAAGACAGAATTGAGAGACCTGCTTTTACCACAGGAAGTGTTATCCTAGCTAAGTGCTCCAGTTTGTAAATTGCCCTTTTATCTCCCTCAAAGTTGCTATACAGAAAAGGTAACAAGATGATGTTAGACAGAAATGAGTGAATTGCTTTTACGACACGACATGCTATCCTACCTAACTACTGCTCCAGTTTGCCATATCTTCTTTTTGATCTTGCTTAAAAGTGTTTTCGGAGAAAGTACTAGCCACTGTACTTGGTTTTCTTGTAAATAGTGGTCATAGACAATAATAAGAATTGGTGATGGACAACAACCTAGACAAAAGAAATAACTGGCCATTTTTTTTTCCGACTTCCTCTGTTTCCGAAATTAAGCCCTCATATACAGCCGAAGCTAACAATAAAGTTACTGAAAGTAAGAAAAAAGAAAAGATAGCGATCATAGCGTAACAAAATAAAATTCTCGTACCTCCAATCAGCTTGTTCGAGATGACTGAACAGGCATCAAGCCGATCCTTAAAGAAAATCTAGCTCCAAGTGTGGTGTACGATGATAAAAGCGATAAATGATGTTACAAAGACCTGATTATTTTAACTAAAACTTCATTTCTTACAGTTAAGCTTGACTCTGAAACGCAAACTTGATTTTTTGAAACACAAACTGCGTTCATTAAAACGTAAATTTGATTGTTAGAAGCGTAAACTTTAGTCGTATACTTAATTCTTTGAAATACAAACTTAGTTCTTTCAAATGCATGGGAAGAACAGCGGTTCTGGTGATTCTTTGACGGGCAAACTTGATTCTTTGCTGAAACGCAAACTTGGCTCTTCAGCTGAGCTGTGAACAACCTTAAAAAGTAAATCTTTACTCTCACCGACTCGTCCAATCACCAAAGGTAAGCCCCAACAAAATGGCTTATTTCATTTGGGCGACTATCTCAGAATACCCGGCTGTTTCTAGTAGGCTATACTTGTTATGACTGTTATATTCCGTGATGATAATCAGTAGCTTTCTAGGCTCTTAATTCCATTTCCTTTCAGAGGTATTTTTTTGTATCTACTTTGGCTGTTCGTTTGATGTTAAATGCATAGTGAAATGTCTCAAGACGCGCGGACGTCTAAACAGAGATGGTAGCCATCAGCCAGTGGTCAATTTGCAATGCAACTAACCTAATCAATACCACAACGGCACATCATTAGCATTCTTAGTACTATTTTCCATCAGGATTCTGTTTTACTCATTTTTGAAGTTTCTTGCTCCTTCTAAGTCTTTCAAGGTTTCTTTCTTTCTCATGGACATTTGCAGTCAAATATTTGAAAATCGTTGCAACTCCGAGTTCCCTTCGCTAATAAAATTTAATATTTGTTAATTAGCCATGCTCTAAACGAGCAAGGGACTGGGTACGAATATTTAAATCGACACCTCTCCCTCTAAACCATACAACGCTCTCATCAATCACAGGTTTGCAAAAGCGTATTGCATCTTTGTATGTACACCAAAAATAGAGACATTTGGTAAACTTCACTGATAACGCTTGCATTTTCTTTTAGATCACAGGCTCAGTTTTTCAAATTAATCAATTTTCAATTTTCATACCCAGTCCCTTGCTCGTTTAGAACATTTCTAATTAACAAAATACAGCAAAGAATCGACGAGGGGTAGCCGAGTGAAGCCACAGACTGCATTGACAATGTTATGACGAAATTTATCATCAATAAGAGAACAGACCGGTGCATTGCAAGAGTTTTTTCTTCCCTCATAGTTGCAGAAGTAAGCTTAAAATGATACGTCACAGACGAGAATTACCACTGTTTTCACTGCTACGCGCTCTTCGAAATCAAAACACTCGTTGCAATTAACTAAGAAATCCATCAGCAGTATCTTTAATGTGTTCGAAACTAAGCAGCTTCATATTCACGGCGAGGATGTTGGCGATTGCGCACTCTTTTGTCACTTTGAATGAGAACAGCGAATTTTTTATTGTTGTCTGAGCCCAATCTGGAGTTGTTGTCGGAGGAAAACCTCGGTTGGAATTCTATCGCGTCTTTCCGATGCCTATCTCCTATTTGCATACATCTATTTTCCGAGCAAAATAGTGCTCACGCATTAGCTTATAACACGCTATAAAGTCCACGATGCAGCAGAAGAAATGGAACACGAAAAGAGCCTTCGAAATGTTCACAAACGGTTTTTGAGTACAACACGACTTCTCCCTGAAGGTGTTGGGAAATGATTTTAGTGTCGTGGCTAGGGTCTCGAGAATTCGGACTAATGGTGGTCGACCACAATTGCAAATTGATTTCATAAAGCAACAATAAATTAACCACTAACTTTCTTTGTTATATTCCGAATGTGCAATGTTTGTCTTCCTTACAGTGATGGTGTTTCGATATTTACTTTTTCACAGCTATCTTAATTTCCTGTTCCTGACATTATCGCCGTGATTGTGGAACCGTTTCTGCAGACCAGTATTCCATATAAGATACCGCTGTTTGATTGACGGTATAGTCTATCGCAAAGGGCGTTTTGATTTGGAAGGTTGTGTGCAGTGAAAATCGTGGTAAGTTGGGAGTTCTGTAAAGGCCGCAATTCAGGTTCAACCGAAATAGAAAAGATTCTGTTAAAATGATAACTTATTTCTTGTCGATTTCTTGCTTGCAAACTTGACAACGTCAAACAACAGAACTGATGTTCTTTCTCCGATCTCATTTTGTTTGATTTTAAGTCATACTATCAAATGTTTGGCCGCCAGCAATCCTTATTCGCTTAGATTAATTATATTGCCAACTCGCTTAACCTTCTTTAATTGATGGCTCAGTTTTAGCATTAAATGCGAATTTCATTGAAGTCTGCCGACTCCCTTAAATTTAAGATCGCTGGACGACCGATTGTTTCCGGGTGTAATGGGGTAAGTTACTCGATCAGCCACCGGAAAAATTGTTCATGGCGACGTGGCCATAAGAAATACAGAGTGTTTCGTGGGTATAGTATTTCCACCAGCTTGTGTCTGATTGTTGTCAATGAATAAGCAACTCTCATTCTCGCTATTGCTGAACAGTTTATCCTAACCAGCACTTCGATGTCACGCGTTCAGCAGCAGAGTTGTATGAGCCCTGAATCGGCAAACTCTATCAATTGCTGGGAATTGCCTTAATATTTAACTCGATAGAAAACTACTTGAAGGGGAAGGAGAAAACGGGACCGTTTTTATCATTATTGCCAAAATTCCCTCATAGAGTGTTGTAAAACCGAAATCAAACCAATTACTTACCAGTTAGACTACTCAGCTAATCTCGAACCGTGGTAGTAAAACCAAAACCAAAACCAAAGCCAACGATATTGCCTGATTGCCGTTCGACACTCAAAATGAACAGCCCTATTGCCGTATTAGTTTGTGCCGTCAATTAAAAACCTCTCATAATATTAATTACTACTAGCTCCTCCTATTAAGAAGCTTACTGTCCTGTGGCTTGAGCGATTATGAGAACGAAAAGCGCCAGAAAGCTTATTTACCGGTAATTGAACGTAAGCGGAGAATCAGGAGAGACTTAAGGGCACAATAAGCCGGAGAAGTTTTATAACGCAGCTTTATTTCCAAGGTTAGGCCTACCGTCTACACTAATCCGTCACGAAAACGAAGCTTTTCGCTTAATGCTCTTCAAAAAGGAGGAATTTGAAAACGCCAGATCTTCATTTTCGGACCTTTCTTAAAACGATGGCGACCTCACGATAATCTTGTGATTTCCCCGACTGAATTTTCCCCAAACTCAAAACCAAAATGGCCGGTAACTGTTTCGTTTTTAAATTCCTCAGGCGTAGTGTGGCTGGAAAATATTTGATGCGCGATTTTCAGAGTAAAATTTCCGCGCTTTCAACTTCCTCCGGCCTAGTGTGGACGGGGCCTTAAGATTCACAGAAAGAAGCGAGCAACAGTGTAATACTATGGACCTAGATTAACAGTACAGCTCGACAGACGGTCGCCTTCATAATAAAACGTTAATAAAAGAGATGTTATTAAAATACGAAGAGTTGACGGTACTGGATATCAGATCGTCTAGCGTCGTTATCTTTTATAAAAAGCCCGATTTCATGCAAATGTAAACATGTTAATTATAATAACCTGTTTTACTGTGCCGAGAAGAAAGTGAAATATTAAGGCGGATTTTTTTAGTATTGTTAAATCTTCCTCACTAAGTAGAAAAAAATGTATGATTTAACAAATTAAAGACATTTTTCTTTTCACCTTCAGTCATCGTGTCTTTGCAGTTAATATTATGAAGCGCCCTCTTTACACCTTAGTCATTTGTGTTTGTGCACCCAAGTTTCACCGACACATTTCCAAGTTCTTAAGCGTACTAAGTCCGCATATCTATATTTGTTCCCTCGCTGCTTTTCACGAATAAGCGTCAATTTCATGGCTGTCAAGAAGGTGGCTTACTATGTAAACAATGTCGATCTTTATAGAATTCAGATTTCTAATAATTGTTCTCAACATTATGCAACCTCTGACAACGGGTTTTTCCACTCTGAACTCTAAACGGGAGAAACGGGCGTTTGAGTTTGAGAGGTCTAACTGACTGGAGGACTGCGCTTGGGGAACGATTAGCTCGGAGCAACTCGCTTGCTGCGGGAGAGGAACTTGTCGCGGGTTCCAAAGTACCGTCGAATCTGCTACAACTGAATCAGGACACTCAGATAATGTTTACTCTTCGTAACTTCGCGAGAGCTCTTCGATGTACAAATCTTTGATGTAAATCGTAAATCGTCTCGATGTAAAATCACGGTCGTATGAAAGACGGGGCGGGGATGGTATCAATAACGCATCACGCTGAATTTTTCTATTAAATCACGCATAACAGATCACAGAGATAATTTTTAACTAATCACGCGTCACGTAAAAAGAAGCAAGTACATCTCCAATTTTACTTTTTCCACCCTAAACGCGTAAAGCGAGACCTCTGCCTATTCAAGCACAGAAATGCATCGGCAAATAATCCAAACACTTTCCCCCGGAAATGACAATTATTGGCCAAAATAAAATTGATGACCCGTACGGAAAACCGGGAGATTCGGTCTGTATCCAGGAGGCACCTCAATAATCTGGGAGAGCTGGCATTGTCTGTGAACAGGCTCCGACGAGCGCGAAAAAATGAAATAAAATAATAGGGCAAGCGAAGCGAGCCTAGCGGAGTGGGATTTTTCCCTCCCCACACCACTCTCGGCTATCTCCGTCCTCCTGCTATTTTACTTTCCCCTATAACACTATCGGAAGCCTGTTAACAGGCTAAGTTGGCAGAGATTTTATGTACGAATTAAGAAGACGTCTACGCCACCTTTACTAGGCTTTGATATACAGGCAATATTTGTGTCAAAGCATTTACACCTCTGCAAATCATGTATCAGATGTACTGATGTCCTGTCACGCATCACGCGGCTAATTTGGTCTCAATCACGCGTCACGCTACTAATTTTGGGGCGATCACAGGTCTCGCCAAAACTCTTTGCCAAGATAAGAGTGCTCTATATATTCTAATAATGTCCTCGATTGCATCATGTTAGGAACAAAATAAAGACGGGGAAATAAAGTCAGCTTGAATCCTGAAAGAGACAATTAATGACAACCTAAAATGCAGGAATAGAGTCCGCTTCATTGAAATCGTCGACTCGATTAACTGAGTTTATAACATAAATGTGCACACAAGACTTAACAAAATATATATGAGTAGACTGTATGTTCAGCACAAAAAAGCTGTGTAGAGATACATTGCTTTATCGGCATAGGTCAAAAGAGAAATTAAAAGTAGAAGAAAACAGCTTTTCTTTACACTTTCTTACTCTACAAAACCGTAGTTTGAACTGCGACCATCTCTAGGCGAGCGCATTGAAACTTATTTACTTAAAACACAATATAAATCGCTTTATCCCAAAGACTATTGACAAAGTTTAGCCAAACAATGCTCGACAATGAAGAAGTCCGAGGAAACGACACAAAATATTTATGCCGCTGGACTCACACTTCAGTTCAAAAAGTTTTGCATGGGTTCATTCTCACGGAGGGTACTATCGGAAAGAATAATTTTGTTCCAAAATTCAAAATGTCAGCGTGAAAAAAATGTCTCGCGCACATAGGAATACCGCATATGTAAAGGTAACTCGAAAATAATGTGAAAGACAAAAAAAGTTTTATATCTGAGCAACACGTGCACGCATTTTACATTTTGAATTTTCGGGAGCAAATTACCATCCCCCGGGCCAAAAATGGTGTTCAAATGCCTCGTCTTAGGGTCATAGTAGGCGTCGTGACGGGAAAGAAAACCTCGAGGAAATTCTCGCCCCCAAGATTTCGCGCGGCCATTTTTTCTCGGGGCTTTCTTTCGCGTCAAGCACGACGGACTAGGCGAAAGAGGTGCTACTCGTAGTCTAGTTATCGTGTTACACCGTAGTGGCATTTTCTAGCGTGTTTAAAGTGCATTATTAGGGACTGATTCCCAGACCTTTGAACACCTCTGCTAGTAGCGCCTTGTTCTTTTGCGCGTCTCCTGTACGACGAGCCTTCGTTACCTCTCCACAAATCAGGTCGGTCAATAGTCGATTGTTCGATAGGCAGACCTGACTACAGTCCCTCGTTCATTATCTGTTACCTGCTCTATAAACCAGGAAAAGATCTTGATCGATTGATAGTCGATCGTTCGATGGACAGAATGCTTCCCCAGAAAAGTCTTGCTTCGTCGTCGATCTGGTCTGTTTTATTTAGCCGTGGCTACGAGCTGCTGTGTTTCTGAACGCCACGAGAAGGGAT
Source organism: Orbicella faveolata (assembly GCF_042242905.1). Classification (NCBI taxonomy): domain Eukaryota; kingdom Metazoa; phylum Cnidaria; class Anthozoa; order Scleractinia; family Merulinidae; genus Orbicella; species Orbicella faveolata. The sequence continues at coordinate 3,028,159 of NW_028301578.1, read as the reverse complement.
ATAAATTTTCTACCGTTCGCCTCTTAAAGTGCCTATGAAGTAAAAAATAATTGCTGCTTATATGAAAGGCTTTTCAAAGTAAAGAAGAATGGCCTTTCCCTTCTTGGAATATCTTTTTTCGTTCTAGAGATATTCACGTTTTTGCATTATGCAAATGAGGAAAGTGATGACGTCATAGGTGGTGCCACTTGAACAGTAAAACACTGAATCAAGAATATCTCTAGAAATATTGGAGCAGTGTTCTTCAAACTTGGCACCACAAATGTGCATCACAAAAGAAACAGAATGACACCTTCTGTGTTGTTGCCATGGCAACACTTTTGGCTCCAGTCTCTTTCTGTGAAAAACCAGATATGCCAATTTGCAACCCTTCGAAAAGGGACAGAGGGTCTTGCTTGGAACACACATGATTCCCATATTGTCTTAACTCTCTCCGTTAGATTGTTGGGAGTGGATGATCCTTGTTTAAGATAAAATCTGGTAATGTTAGTTTTAATTAAAACAGGACCAGCGGCATAACTGTTGTCACGGCGATGGCACGATGGGTGTCATTTTGTTTCCTTTGTGATGTACATTGCTGGCGCCAAGTTTAAAGAACACTGCTTTAATATTTCTAGAGATATTCCTGATTGAGTGTTGAACTGCTTTAGTGGAACCACCTATGACGTCATCACTTATAATACAAAAACATGAATATCTCTAAAACGAAAAAAGACATTCCAAAAAGGAAAACGCCATTCTTCTCTACTTTGAAAAGACTTTCAAATCAGCAGCAATTATTTTTTACTTCATAGGCACTTTAAGCTTAGGGAAAATAGTGGACCAATGCAATTCGTTGAGCTAGACGAAGGAAAGGACTTCACGATCGCAGCAGGAACTAAAGTTTGTTCGCTACATTTTTTCATTAGAAGATCTTAGAAAAATCGTTTAAATGACGAGCTTATGTGGTGTCTGACGGTGTTGCCACACGATTTACATGGCCAGTACCTTCCCCAAAGTAAAGAGAAGCTTCTCTTGAAAAACATCCTTTGTCTCAAAGGAGGAAGTTGACTTCGCGTCCACTCGCACGGAATCGCACGAAACAAATACTACGATGTAATAACTAAGCGAATGAACTTCAACTGCCCCAATCGTTGTATGCAGTGAATGCTTTGAGCCAAATAAGAAAGACTTGGAGTTAAATGCGGTCGCTTACATATTTTCTAAGATCTTCCAGCCTGAACGAAAAAACTTTAACAGTTCCTTCGGCGATCGTGAACTACCTTCGTCTGTTTTCCTTGAGAGGCGACCGCGGAAACGAAAAAAATAAAAAAAAAACAACAACAAAAACACTTTCTCTGCTGTGGAAGATTTCAATTCCTTCTGGTGGCATTCAGGAACACAACAACTTACAGGGAGGGCGAAACAAAAACAGACCAGATCGACGAAGAAGCAAGACTTTTCTGGGGAAGCATTGTCAAAACAAAACATCAAAGCCTGACTAGCCTCGCTTGCATGCGGCTCGTCTCGGACGCCAACCGAGCGGTCCGCCATATTTGCATTCGGGGTATAAGCTATTACCAAACAATAAATAAGATCGTGCAGATGGGGACAACGCGGTAAATGCCAAGTGCGTTTTAAATACCAATGTAGGGGAGTTTCTGGAGAAGAGAGGGCAAAACAATATATATATGTACATTAAAGGAGCACCAACGTTTGCTAATATTCAGGTTTCGTGTAACAGGGGTTTGTTAGGGAATTTGATGTTCAGTTACCATAACAACGACTGTTTCGATATAATTTTGAAGTTTCGAATTCTTGCAGTACATTTAAAGGTTAATTTCATTTTAGCTTCCGTTTCGCTGCGCTTCTTTTTTCACTTTTTTGGTAATCGCGACTTCTTGACTTTTATGAGGATTTTAAAACACAAGAAGGTGAATGCGAGGTGACGCATCTTTGAGATGTAGCTTTATTATTTACAAGTGACAACTTTATTGGCATTCTGTTATTACACAACGAGAATAGCGGTCGGAAATTTCAATAAATCAATTCATGCGGTTTTAGGCCCCGTCAACAGCACGCCGGAGAAATTTGAAAACGCCGCTTTATTTCTACGGTTAGGCCTAACATCTACACTAATCCGTCGAAAAAGCAGCTTTTCGAAAAACGCTCTTCGAACCGGAGGAATTTGAAAACGCCATACTTGCGGTTTACTGTGGACAGAAAACACTTTGCAAACGGAGCTTTTCAAAAATGATGACGTCATAATAATCATTTCCCTGTCCTTATTTTTTTCAAAAACAAATTCAAAATGACAGCTGACCGTTGCGCTTTTAAATTCCTCCGCCGTACGTCGTGTATGTTGTCGGAAAACACTTAATCCGTTTTCAAAGTGAAACCTCTGTAGCGTGGTGTGGACGGGGCCCTAATCTCAGTTTTTAGCCACGCGCCTCGACAGGAAAATTTAACGGTGAACAATGAAGACAATGGTGCGTTTATCCCTGGGGGCGATATTTGCCCTTGGAACCGTTGTGTCCGAAAAACTACACACATAAGGCATGGAACTTTGTTCTCAAGCTGATATCCATCTTTTAGAACATAAAATTTCCCCGGGCAACTATCAGCCTATAGATCCTCTCCAACGCTCCATATTTATTTTGAAAACAGTCCTAAGAAAATAACGCGCTGATTGGTTAAAAATCGTGTTATACAACTCGATAGAAACACAGAACTAGCACTAGCTGTTGACGTAATGATGGTGCGAGCATAGAGAATTTACAAATTGATAATCAAAGTTAACAAGTTGTATTCTTTTATTTGTCGTCGCGGTGTTTTCTAAAAGAAATAGAAAACTTGTTCTTCGTGTTTTTAGCGAGTTATAGAAAGACTCGTGAAAGTTTGGGAGAACTCGAAAAAGCTGTGGAAACACTCGCCTGTCGCTCGTGTTCCCACTGCATTTCTCGTTCTCCCAAACTTCCATTCGTGTTTCTATTTAACAAATAGATTTCATGCTGCCGTGTGTCTATTCAGTAATAGATCACGGATGACGTCAAAATGTGCTAAGAACAAAAAATGTGGCACCCGAGGCGATAGCCGAGTGTGTCACTGATGTTCTTACCACATTTTGACGTCTTTTGTGATCTATTACTGAACAGAAGCACCGCAACATGGAATCTATTTGTTTCATATAATAACGAAACAAACTACTACAAAATCTTTCAACATAACTCGAAAGCCGGCCTTTGTCCACCGTTTGGCGAACACGAAAAAAAAAAAAAAAAAAAAAACCACGACGTAATCTATAGCCTGTACAAAATGAAGCAATCTCATTGTTTGCTATGCCACTGTCAAGCTTCGCCCGAGCGTCGCTTCTCGTGGAATGAAGACTTACAGCGAAAGCAGAATTGAACTGCGAAATCTATAAATCTTAAAGAAAAGGCTGAAAAGTCAAGTCAGTTTTTGTCATCGGAGTAGCTCTGTGAGCCGAAAAGCTTGGGCGTTGCCTTGAATATTGCAGGAGTTGAAAAAAAAAAAGCTCGGAAAACTTGCGGTTGGGGTCAACGTGGAGGCCATTCGATTCGAGTTCTGAATGAAAGGAGCGTTAGCGATGGTGGAAATTTGCGTCATCTGTTGTTGGTGATTCTCAAATCAGTTTGAAATGGTGCCGGAGACACCTTACAGCTGCGATATAGTTGGCCGTGAGCTGTAGTGAGCTGTACCTTGCTCGCTGCTGTGCCCTGAAACAGACTGGAACATTCGCATTGGAAAGCAAGGTCATATGTTTATTTTAACTCATTTTAAAAAGCGGTTTTGATGTTTTATTCCCGACATCAATTAGTGTGTCAACAATTATTTTGAGACCGAGAAAAGTTGAATTTTTTTAATAAATTAATCTTATAAACATTTTGTTTATTAGGTTTGTTAAATTCGAGATAAAGCAATGGTTCTCGGCTTACCAAGGCCAATTTTGTGTTTGGTTTAGTCTCGCTCGACTGCCGACTGATACTGCTCGAGTATTTTTTTTTGAGTCATTTTCTAAAAAAGGAACGGCTTTATTTTATTTTTTCTTCGATCCTGCTAGACTATGCTTCTCGTACCTTTTCAATGCTTCGACAACACTTTTTTTGTACCTTATCTTTTACCAAGTCATGTAAAATAGTATCTAAATTCGCAAAACTTTGCACCATTTTAAAACACAGAGGGAAAACTTTGTAATGACGACGTCAATCGTGCGTCTGTCCTCTAATAGATCATACGCGAGAACCAATCAAAATGCGAGAATAACTTGGGTTATTATATAAAACTCGATAGAAATAGGGTACACGTTTTCTATTTCTTAATTAGAGTGCAAAAATAGGAAAACAAGAAATTAAAACCTTGCTTTATTTTCCTGCCTTGCATGTAAGGTTGAGTTCCTTCCATCTTCATCCACAAATCTGTAGGAGAATGCTGCTTTTTTTTAGCCTCTTCGCTTAGCTTGGATTATCGTCTGAGAGTTACCCAAAAACATCCATATCTAAACAATAGGGTGTTAGAGGAACTATTGACTGATAGGGGTGGCGAATGGTCCTTCAAAAACCATGGGTCTCGCAAAATTTTCGCCCAATTTCACGGGTCTCGCAGTCTCCTTTTTTAGCGGTCATGCGCGTCTCGCAGTCTCGATTTTTATCAAGGCTAAGAAAGTCGCGAAGTACCGATTTGTTTATTTTATTTTATTTTATTTTTAAAGTTAAATGACATTGTAACATCTTTAAACCTGAACGTCTAGAGTTCACATTTAAAACACTTTAAAGCCTCGGTCTAACAATGGAAGAAATCAAAATGTCTCAGACTCGCAAAGAAAAACGCTAATCTCGTCGTCTCGCAAAGTCTCGCATTTACCATTCGCCACCCCTACTGATAGTTATCTCGCTGAAATTTTGATGTTCTTAAAACACATATCTGCTTGAGAGAAGAAGCTTCAAGGGCAAATATGATAGTTTTAAAGAATATCAAATCTTCAAGAGGCAACTATCAGACCGATATAATTCCGAGACATAAGCAATTTTTTTCTTCTTTTTTGTTTATCACTAACTTTTCTTCCACGCGCCAGGTCTCCACTGCAAAAATCATATTGAATTATTTTCAACTCTTTTTCTAACCCATAAATTGAAATTTGACGACGGAAGGTCAATTTTTGCACCTGTAGCGTACTATGAAAAGCTCTCGCATTGTTCAAAATCATTTGCTCAGAGAAATTTTAACAGGAATCGGTAGACTATTCTTCTACGATTCAACCACCAGAAGCTTAATTCATTTGAAAGTTTCGCACATGGTGAAAATTAAGTATATTTACAAAGTACTTTTAAGTGAATTAAATACATGTCATCGAAATTTAACTATTTTGCACCCAAAAAGACAACTCGACACTCCCCAAAATCAACCCAGTACACATTTAAACATTGCACAAAACTAATTGAGTGTTTTAAAGACGAAAGATTAATGTGGTTTTGCATGCGACGCTCTCGAACTTGCTTAATAAAATGCTGTGTCGAATGACGATGTTATCGAAATTTGACAATTTGCATTTTTCTTTAAAATAAAAGGATATTTTGCCAAAAAAACTACCCGGCAGTTCTTGTCATTTCCTAGCTTATCTACCATAAAATATGAGCGAAATCGAATTTTCGATTCTTGCCGCGAAATTAAGAATTTGTCTGATTTTTATAGGCAGGCACTCTTAGAGCGTTTTATGCATTCTTAAAGCAAAGGTCTGTTCTCTTTTATTTTTAGAATATGACAGGAATCATTGAAATGAGCTTCTCCATAGTTTATATCATAGCAATGATCGTAGCTTTGGCTGGCAACACACTGCTGATCGACATCGTGTGGAAGAAACCTGGAACAAGAAATCTAACAAGTTTCCCGTTTGTTAACATGACGGTGGCCGATTTGCTGGTTGCAATGTTTCAGATGCCTATCAACATAGCTATCTTTTAAAACCACCAAGTTCAGATACCCTGCGCGTTTTTCTCTTACTCTGCGTTCGTGTCGACTACCGCTTCCATTTTCTGTCTAGCTGTGATGGTATTTGATCGATTCTTTGCTGTTGTGTATCCTTTCCGAAGTAGCATTTGGTTCAGGAAGCCTAAGATCATTACGCTAGTTGTCTGGATCTCATCCATAGCCTTAATGTCAGTCGTGCCAGTTGCCTTCAAACCTGTGAATGGTGTCTGCTTCTTTGATGATACTGTTATATCGCCTCTGGCCTTTTGGAGTCTCATCCTTGTTATCGACTACCTGCCTCTAGCCATCATCTTCATCCTCTACATCATAGTTGCTGGAAAACTGTGGCTCCACGAAATGCCTGCGGATGATGAAGTACCTGTGCTGTACACCAACGACAACAGGAAATCCCCAAGAAAAAAGTCATCCGAATGCTCATCGTTGTAGTGGTGTTTGCAGTCTGTTGGCTTCCAATGCATGTGTATCAGATGGGCCATTACGTAAAAATGGGAACATTATGGCCGCCCTCCCTCATTTACTTCTGCTACTGGCTCAGTCAGGGTAACAGCGCCATAAATCCGTGGCTGTACATTGGTCTGAACGAAAAGATGAAAGAAGCCTTCGCCAAAATGATCCGATGCTGCCGTACAGCGGGAAAAAAACTTCTGTGTGTACCGGCACTAGAAGCAAAGCGACTTCAAAGCGTTCCCTCCTGGATACCAAACTGTAAATACCACTTTGGTCGGCGTATGAACAAGCTGTAACTAGTGTTAGTGAAACAGTGCTTGACTAGTATGTCTAGTATTAGCGAGTGGTTGCTTGAAATTGAGTGTGGAATGCCAGATATCGCTTAATTTTTTTGCGAGCTCAGCAATGTCGTAGAGAGACACTGAGCAATGCGATTAAAAGTAGTATACAAGGGTTTAAGTCACACTTATTTAGCTAGTCAAACGTGTCAGCCATGACTGTTAGGGGTAGACAAAGTCACTTTTGTATAAGCAATGTGTAGAGGAAAGGAAAGAAGAACGACAACCCATTTTAGAGCTTCTAAAGAGGTCTCAGTTGTAATTATAATTGTCGAAGACTATTTCTTTACTGGAAATGTTCCGAAAAGCACGAAACTTAGTTTGTTCAGTCCGTAAAGGCTTTGTCAATTCCAGGCCCGCCCATCTGCTCCCCCCCCCCCCCCTAACCCGGGTTTGACGGGCATTTGGCAGGTTGTTGGTCCCCACTATGGGGCATTTGCTTGCAAAGGGCTGCCCAGAGGTGAGGCAAGGTATTATACAACAGTATTTTGTAGAAACACAAGCCTGTTTTATTAAAAATCTAAGCGATTAACCCTACGTAAAGAACATAGATGTAAATTCGTTTTGTGACAGTTAAACCACTAGTAAGTAGCTCGTTACCCGCTAGAATCACAAACATAACAAAGCAACACATGTTGTAGGAACCTTGATTTGAGAACTTGACGTCTCATATGCTTCTACATACATCATCAGACGTATAAAACGGTTAGCTGCATTACAATAAATTTAAACGAGAAGACTAGTACCTAATAAGGAAGACCCGTACCTAATAAGGAAAGAAATGACAAAGGATATAAACAGGCTTAAAATCTGCTGCAAAAAAAAAACAAAACAAAACAAAACAAAACAAAACAAAACAAAAAACATAGATGGCTACTAGAGAACAAGTTTATCACTGCCAACATTTTCATTAAGTGCTGGTTCCAAATCACGAATCAATAATGTTTCTTTAATTTTACAATGCACATCAGATCATCGGATGGCTAAAATGACAAAGTGATCCCATTTTATCCTGTGGCCTGTCAGGGTCATATGGTCTGCCACGGGAGAAGCGTGGTTAGTACTCGTCAGCACTTTAAAATGCTCCGTTTTCCTGTCATGCAACCGACGCTTTGTTTTTCCAATGTAAAAGGCATTACAATCCCAACAACCAGCCTTGTACACAACTTTCGACAAGAAGCCTAGGGAACGGCCGAGTCTGTCCTTATAGGGGAAAAAAAGACTTAATTGGACTAGTGTTTCGGAAAATAATTTTAAGACTAAAATAACCATAGAACCCGTGGATACATGATTTGAGCTGTTGTGTGACAATTTTATTTTGAATTCCTAGATAAGGTAAAACTATGAAAATTTCTTTTTGGGGGACAGTAGTGATGGGGTCTTTAGGTTTGTTGCTTTTGTTTACAACATCGTTCAGTTTGTAGGGAATAATACCACGGGGATACCCATTGCGTGACAAAAGTTTCTTGAGGTCGTCCAAAGCAGACTGTAACAGATTGGATGACGAACAGATGTGAAGACACCGATATGTAAGAGTGCGGAGTAAGTTAACTTTGTTGGGATTGATTAATCACACTATTCATAGCATATCGTTTAATTTATATTACTCATATGGTTTGTTAGGCGCATTTGATCATATTTACATGTTAATTTGCGCCTTAGAAATATTAAATATTATTATTAATACTATTTACTTCCGAGGTGTAAAAGGAACCCATTGAGCGTAGAGTCCACTGAAAGTTTTCTTTCGGTAAATGGAAGTCAAAAAGGAATGTCGAAATTATATGCCTTGACCAATCCTCCAAAGGTACCACGCTCTGTTCTGAAAGATTTACTTTTATTTGCCACTAAGAGGAGCCATTTTTTGTTTGCTACGACCAAATCGATGGAGTTGCCATGGGGTCTCCTTTAGGGCCGGTTCTCGCCAATATTGTCATGTGCTCTTTTTAAGAAACCTGGGTGTTGAATAACAGTGCTCGTCCTTCCATCTGGTTTAGATATGTTGATGACACATTCATCTTATTTAACATTAAGGGCACCACTCTCCAGTTTCTTCCATATCTCAATAGCTGACATCAAAACATTATATTTACAATAAGTGTCTAATTTCTCGCGCGCTGATTGGCTCATTTTTATCATGAATAAGGGTACAGACGGATAAATTTTTAATTTATGCTAGCTTTCAAGTTCAACCTTTAATCTTTTTAACTTTTCAGCTTTTTAACCTGTGAGATTTTATGGACTTTTTTTAAATAGCCAATCAAAAAGCGAGAAAAGCTATTGACAATGTCCGCGTAATTTCGAATAAAATTCACTTATCTTTGTTTACGGCAGTTTACGACGTCTTTTCCCTTCATAGTATTCCCGGCATTTGACCATTTTGGGGTCTTGTTATTTAAAAAAAAAACAAATTGACGTCAGTTTTTTATGCGTTTGTCCACTTATTGATGATGAATTTCGTCATAACATTGTCAACGTTTACTGCGGAACCACTCGCCTGCAGCTCCACAGCCACTTTGACAATGTTATGACGCAAATTATCATCAATAAGAGGACAGACGCATAAAAAGACTGACGTCAATTTGTTAAATTTACCATTGAATTTGAACAGAACCAAGAAGATTCCCTTTCTTGATGTCCTCGTCAAACGCCAACCTAACAATGCCTTTTTACAACATGCGTGGTTTTGGTATGTTTGTGACCGCATTTTTTAATAAAGACCGTTACTTGCGCTTGTGCTCCCTGGATACTGAAATGTATATTATATACGCTTTCTCATTCATGAAGCTGAAAATAGTTTCGATGTTAGCACGTACTGTTGGCTGACCTTGGTTTGGTGGTTGTTGTAAGCAGCGAAGACAGGCCGTAATCACTGAGTTGGAGAAAATTTGGCTGCGCTTCTAAGGTGGCCGTTTATTTTCTTATCGTTTTTGCACAAAAGGAGTGAAACTCAGATGTAACGAAAAGACCAGTTCCCAGCAAAGATGAAGGAATACCCGGAAGATGAAACCAAAAAGGTTTGACAAAGAAAGATTGGTTGGTCCGGGGCGGAGGAGGGTCATATCTCATAACTTGGGTATAACTGAATGGCGGCTTGGTCTCCTTTTTCAATTTGTGTTAAGTTTAGCTCAGGCTACACTCGTCTGAATTCACTTCGTGCAGTGACTCTGACAAGGAGCCGACCGATTAGCGTGAATAAAATTTCCTTGTTTTATCACTTTTAGGCGCTCTCGGCATAGCTAACTATCAGAACTGTCTGTGATTCGCTAGAGCGGAAGAAATTTATTTGTGTGGCTTCGGGGCGATAACTGACGTAACGACAACATGTTGAGTGTTCGCTAACTCATAATTATGACCTAGTTCGTTTGATTTTCAATCGATTCTCGATGTAGGAAACTCTTGTTCAGTCCATTTAGGACGATGCAGGTTTTAGAAAGCTATAGAACAGCTCTCCACCGCGGTTTTGATATCTGTAAGTTCGTGTTGATTTAGACTGGCTCCAATTGAACACGGGCAATTGCATTCGTTAGTGTTTACCAATACCCTTAGGCATTACGTAATCCTTTTGTTTTACTTGCCATCGTACATTTTTCATGTATTAGTTTCGTGCATAAAAATAAGTTAAAAATTCTAATCATCGGTGTGTGCGGTACGAATCCGAACTTCTTGGGCATTTGCGAATATCGAGGACACTTGGACTGTCAGGGCATCGTTTAAAAGTTTGGTTTATGAAATCGTGTGGAATAGAGAAAATGTTTAATCTGGTAAACATTTGATGGTAAGCAGAGCGAGGTTCCAAATCATGTCAGTGGACGGCAAGCATGGCGAAGCAATGGACGAAGAAAAAGACTGCATCGAAAGTTTAAAGCAGCAAAAGGCGAAGGATAAATCGGCCTTCACCAGGATCAAGAACAAGATGTTGAGCTTGCTAGATGAAGAAGATTATCCGAGTCGGCGGGAAGTCAGGGCGGTTTGTCAAAAGCTTTGAGAAGTGCAAGAACGCACGATGTCAACTATGGACGAATTATCCCAAGAATATTTAAGCTCGAAAGAGAAAGAGAAACGAAAAAAGCTCACCGATGAAATGGACAAATTAGAGGCAGAATTTTCGGAGGCTCACGAGCAAGGCACAAGAATATTTGAACAATCGAAAGGATGAGTTATCGTGTTTGGCTACTGACGCGTCAGAAAACACTCGTCGACGTCGAATCGAGGAAAGCGTTGTACGAAAGAGTGTGGAAAAAGAAGGTTGTTCAACGCCATCGTTTGGCAAGGATATATGGAATCAACTTAAGCGTTTTTATATTCCCGCATTCAGTGGTGATAAAAAATTGTACGAGGGTTGGAAAACGGCTCTCATGACGTGTGTGGACAAGGCGCCCGCTACACCAGAGTACAAATTGCTCCGGTTGCGTCAATACTTATCTGGCGAAGAATTAAATGTCGTGGAACCTTTGGGACAATCTGCAGCGGCTTATGAGACGGCAAAGGAAAGATTGGAACGAAAGTTTGGCGGCAAACGGCGTCGGATTGCCTTTCATTTAGAAGAACTGGAGAACTTTAAGCCACTTCGCCCTGGAAATGCAAGGGACCTTGAGAGACTTGCAGATTTGTTAGACGTTACTGTAGTAAACCTGAAGGAGACCGGTCGGCATGAAGAACTAGGAAGCGGATCACTGTGCCTCAGTTTGTGCAAGAAATTGACAGAAGCAATGCTAGCGCACTATCATCGGTGGATTCATGAAAATGGTCGTTGGCAGTCAGTGGAAACGTTGAGAGAGTTCATCATCCAGGAAGCAGAATTCCAGACTACTTTTAGTAGCATCGGAAACAATTCACGGTTTGAGTAAAAGAAGACATAAGAGAGACAGTGGAGTGACCTTCTTCGGTAACACGCAGAATTCTTCAGGGAATCAGAGAAGAGTTGGATTTCGACCGTGTAAAGTTTGCATTGGTCATCTTGGAGTTTGGCGCTGTGACAGGTTCAAGGCTATGAATCTTCCAGAGAGATGGGAAGCCGCCAAGAACCTTAAACTGTGTTATCGTTGCTTAGGAGGAGATCACAGTGGAGGAGCGTGCCTTAGATCAAGAGTTTGCGGGATAAATAATTGTAAGAACACTCTCAACCGATTGTTGCATAGAGACTCTGTGCCGGCAGATCGAAGTGAACAGGTGAACTCTCATGATCGTCGTGAAGTGGAACAAGGAGCTTCAGGTGGTTCCCAGCTTGTTGCGGAAATCGAAACAATTACTCCTCCTCTCACTCCTCCTCAGGATCCAGTTATGCAAGCAACAGAGAGGTCTCACACCACAGTGACGTCACAAAGTGCGCAACCAAGATTTGTGGCGCTACGCACAGTACCAGTGTTTCTGAAGAACGGTAATCGCAGAATTAAAGTGAATGCGTTGTTGGACGAAGCTTCAACGAAAACGTATTTTAATGCTGACGTAGCCGCTGAGCTTGGACTTCAAGGACATCCTCAAAGCGTAACTGTGAATGTTCTAAATGGACAGACTGAAACCTTCGAGACTACGCCAGTTGAGGTCGAGTTGGAGAGTTTAGATGGAAATATAAAGACTACCATAAGTGCATTCACAGCAGAACGAGTCACAGGAAACATGAAAGTTATCGATTGGGAAAAGTATGCGGCAAAGTGTACCCATTTGAGAGGGATACAGTTTCCAAATCCTGGCATCCGCCCAATAGTGGACTTGTTAATTGGAGTTGATTATGCTGAACTACACTACTCGTTCAAGGATGTTCGAGGTCAGCCCGGGGAACCAGTAGCAAGACTTAAGCCATTAGGATGGACATGTACAGGAACGGTTAGTGGGCTCAAAGGAGGTGACTATCAGTCAAGCTTCGCACACACCTATTTTGTGCGAGAACAGTCAGACACTGACGAAATAAGTAGTTTACTACGACAATTCTGGGAAATAGAGAATCCTAGCACATCATATGATCGACACGTTCTGAATCCTGATGAGCAATGTTCGTTAGAGAAGGTGGAAAAGTCCCTCAAGTAATTGGATGGAAAATATCAAGTGGCACTTCCATGGAAGGAGAACATTCCTGACCTACCAGACAATTATGACATAGCGCTACGTAGATTGTGCAACACTGAGAAACGTTTACTAAAGAATCCAGACATCGCAGCAGCCTACTCAGAAAACATCACTCAATATTTGGAGAAGGGCTACATTCGCAAGATCGACCCAACCGAAGAAAAGCCCGCAAGGAGATGGTACCTGCACACTTTCCCGTTGTAAGACTGGACAGAGCCACAACAAAGACTCGCATCGTATTTGACGTCTCTGCGAAGTTTGGAGGAATCTCCCTTAATGACGTCATTTATCAAGGACCGAAACTACAGAGGGATTTGAACGAT